>NC_061486.1:2091719-2154219 GCF_022539355.2 Hippoglossus stenolepis | reverse complement strand
TCTCCCAGCGCTGAGCAATAAGTCTACACACTGGGTCTGTTCAGTGTGAGCTAATGCAGGTAGATCACCGTGTTTCCCGTCTTTCATAGGACTAATACATGAGGTGGGTTGTAACAGGAGGCTGCTGCTGCTGTTCTTTAACAAACTTGATCATGTTTTTAATATTATTTTGATTTAAATAAAACTTAAACATTGATTCTGAGGTGAGAGCTTTAGATGCTGTTCAGACCTGGTGTCAGCTTCGGTCCATCATCGACAGCGCTTCTCCTCTTGAGGGTCGTGGAGCGAAGAATGTGGCCACAGGCGTCCTGACCTCCTCTCAATGTGGTCTCACTGGTCGGAGCCATATCAAAATATAGAAATAAAAAGAGTCTATTCATGTGAGAATGCAGAAGAGAAGCTGCTCCCCGACCACCCACTGGTTCCTGCTCAGATTAGATCTGGACAGGAAGTCCTCTGAGCCTGTGACAAATCAAATCACACAAATGGAAAATGAAACATTTCTCTACAAAGCAGCAGCCGAGTGCAGGATCCCGGGGAAACAGGTTTTAGGGATAATCCAGCAAAGAAGCAGATTTGTTTATTTCCACAGGTCACCGACTTCCCATCAAAAGATCAAAAACACTTGGAGCCACCAGAGTGAAAACAGCCACACGGCTTTAATCTGAACTGACTGACATTAGAAGCAGGGCCTGTGAGGGGGGGGGGCTGCAGCCCTGGTGACACATGGTGACGCCCGCTGTCCTCAAGGCGGTTTCATCGTTCACCTCACTCGCCTGTCATGGCGGAGGAGAGGCCGCTCCCTGGAGACGGCTGGAAGAAGTCGCTGCTCGGAGGAACGACCTCAAGCTGGAGTCAAACCGTATTTGAGTGTTCTGCAGTCGTGTGTGTGTGTGTGCACACGTGCCTGGATGTGTGTGTTTGTTTGTGACAGTTTGAAATAATGTCAATGAGCCCTGCAGGGATGGTTTTCAATGTGCTGCTTTACCCTTCGTCTTTTCATAATTAGACATGTGCTGCATCTGAAGAGGGGGAGGAAGGCTGTGATCACACACACACACACACACACACACACACACACACACACACACACACACACACACACACACACACACACACACACACAGCTTTATTTCCCTTTTCTCTTTCTCTCGAGCAAAAGCGACAATTGTTAAAATGCCACTTACATCAGACCTGAGCACACAGTGAGCCTGGTTAAAACCCTCACAGTGTTAGCAAAGCTCCTCGTGCACCCCCACAGTGTGACATCCTCTCTGTGATGAACAGACGGGACTTCTGGCTGGAGCATGATCCCTGATTGGCTCAGTTCCTCAGTCATTTCTGTAAGATCAACTCTGGTTGGTGTAGCTGCTCCTGCTGCTCTTCTGTTGGCAGCGGATCAATAACACGAACTGGGCCACATGTCAGCATTCATCTCGTCTCTCTCTCTCTCTCTCTCTCTCTCTCTCTCTCTCTCTCTCTCTCTCTCTCTCTCTCTCTCTCTCTCTCTCTCTCTCTCGCTCTCTCTCTCTAACACTGTATGAAAGCAGACGAGGAAGAAAGGCTCCCGAGTGGATCAATATTATCGAGAGGCTCCAGGTGAAGCTTTGTAAAGATTCTGTCAGCGTCACATCTGTCTTCACATCATCCAGAAGCAGGAGCTGAGGTCTTATGTCACTGGTTTTCCAATTGATTGCACCAGTCACTGTGGGAAAACCATTCATCATCCAAGTCCTTGGTTAAACAAAAACAATCAAGATTCTCTGCTTTGCATTTTCTAATCAGCAGGATTCATTGCCCTGCACTCCGGTGCAGACAGCACGTGGACGTGCACAGTGAAAGTGTGATCTATAGAATTTATGCTGAATCCTGCTGAGTACAGTAAAAACCTCTATGGATGTTTTAATGGGCCACTGTCGGTGCTGCCGATGGCCATCCGTACAGAGAGCTCTGCACACAGCTCTACAACGAAGCAACAGCGCAAAACACTAAGATAAAGATCTTTTATGTGTCGTGTAAAATATTTTCATATTATTATGAAACTGTGGTGTCTCGCCCCCTGGTGGCTGGCTGCTTTGTAGGTAATTAACCCTGCCTCCTTCATGTTAGCAGATGGGACATGGACCAAGCTAAATGTGATGTATGTCCGTGTTCATGTTTCTGATCAGTTTGGTTTCATAGTTATTTGATGATTAATATCATCACTGACGAGCTGTTAGCAGGAGCTCAATGCTGCAGCTCTATTCCAGACTCTGGCTCCGAATCCCAATACAACATGAAATGATGCAGAACATGAAACATACTCACTCCTTCACATCACATCACCTCTTCCTCTGTCCTTCCCTCCCTTCTTTCTTCCCACAGAAGGGGTGGATGGGCAGATGAGCTCTGAGGAGGAGGAGGCTCGCAGGATAGCTGAGATGGGGAAGCCCATCCTGGGAGAGCACAGTCGCCTGGAGGTCGTCATCGAGGAGTCGTACGAGTTCAAGGTGAAACCTTCATTCAGTCATTCTCCTTCCTGGTCTCCTCTGGGAGCAGCGACTCCTTTGCAGCTGTGAAAGTAGGAAAAGAAGAAATCATTTCAGCAGTGCTTTGTTTTTTATTGTAGTTCGTCCTCAAACTAAATGCAGGTGATTTATTGATGGAAGGTTATAACCAATAATTTGATTTATTGAAAGAAAAACAGTAGAGAATTGAAAGTTCTTCATAGAGAGTTATAAATAACTATGACTCGTATAAGCAACAACATCACATGAAGTAACTGATGAAATACATTTATGAAATATTTATAGCCTAACATTTTGCGTGTATTCTGTATTTATTTCCCGACCTGTTCATGTAATATTGGATTATTTCTCTCCTGGAGTCTTTTCTGTGTTTAGGTTGAATACAAATAATTGAACTCTGCTTCACTGTCAGAGTTACATAAGCCACCTTTACTCTCTTTCTCACACTGCTGAACCCTTTCAGCAAGCAAACCTAATGTGGCTCTGAATTATTGAACTGTACGAGTTCCCCTCGACGCAGCAGCTCGCTCCAGACGTGCAGGATTCGGACTCTCTCACGTGCACAGAGCGCTGCTGCACGGCCTGTGAGGAAAAGGACCACGAGCAAAACCCTCAACCTCAAAGCAGTAAAACTCGATGAGCTCACTGACACAACAATAAGTCTCAATTCACAGCAGCAACAGAGAGAAAGATGCTTTATAACAAATTATAATTTTTTAATTACTCTTAAGAAAGTGAAAACAATTGAGATTTAATTGATCAAGTGTTACAGCTCCCTTAGTTTAACCCAAAGTGCTGAGCAAAGTGTTTTACACCTCAGGGTCTGTGTGTAAATGTTAATTATCAATAAATCCTCTGAGCAGTTTTGCTGATGTTGAAGCTGCAGGTGTTTCATTATGAAAGTAACTCAAAGCTACAGTTAAGAACATCAATGTCTTCTTTATCTCTGGTGTTTGCAGCTTTTGGTTCTGATCCCTCCTGACGCTAAATATTTGTAAATGTAAAAGTTCATCTTGACAGAGGAAGCAGACAAATCAAACATCCACTTGACTTTCAGCCAATAAGAAAGCAGCAGCAGTGTTAGAGAGTAAACCACCGAGCGGCCGAGAGAATAAAGAACGAGCCCGAAACAGACCCGTCGTTCTTCTCATCGCTGCAAACACCGTCCACCAGAACTCAACATCCTCGTCCTCCGTGGGATTATTTAGTGAACTCGACCCTGTGTGGAAATACAATTGGTCTCGTCTCTTGTGTGTGGTTAGTGAGAATCAATTTGGGTGAATGATGCAATTCAGCATGATTGGCATTTAGATTTATGTCAGCTGAGATCAATGTGTGGAGCTGTGTTTGCTGTGGGCTCCAGGAAATGAATAGAATGATTGTGAAGCTCCTTCCTCGACCAAGGCCCAACACCAAGCTCATAGATATCAGTTCCCTGAATGGGCCGGAGTTCTTTCATTAAGATCCGTGAATTATTCTCTAGGAAATTGGTAAATTGGTTTCACCACGTTAAAGAAAGTGTCCCGCCCCAAAACTCAGCTGCTTGTTTCTCTGTCCGATCCTTCCTCCAGGTTTCATGTGAATCTGTTCAGCCGCTCACCGATGACTGTGTTTGGTTTCTGATCTCCAGAGCACAGTTGACAAGCTCATCAAGAAGACCAACCTGGCGCTGGTGATCGGCACCCACTCGTGGAGGGAACAGTTTGTGGAGGCGGTGACTGTCAGTGCAGGTCAGTGTGTGTGTGTGTGTGTGTGTTTAAATACTGTGTTTCATGTGCACAGCTTCATGGAATGCATCATGGAAGGTTCAAGACTAATTCAAGCATGTTAATCTTTCAGTTTGAATCAGTTAATCAATCAGATTTTATTTGTTCAGCTCATATTCACAAATCACAATTAGTCTCATAGATGTTAACAAGGTGCGGAATCCTCTGTTCTTCACTTCCAGAGTCAAACTACCAGAAACTCTAATAACAGGGAAATAAGGTAGAAACCTCAGAGTCACATGTGAGGGATTCACAGGAGCAATAGATGAGACATGTAATTAACTTTGTTTATTGTTGTTATTGCCATTATCAGTTCTGCTGATTTCTGACTTTTATTTGTTTTAAACGGATGAAATAAAACATGAAGTGAAATGTCAGACTGAAGGTGAATGTGCACGATGTAACATCAACGTTACAAAACATAAATACTACAACTGAGAGGGAATGAGTATAAAACTTTAACCCTATTTGTCTTCAGAGGAAAATATTTCATTGATTAACAGCACAACACAAACACAGTTCCTACATAGTGTTAATGTAAACACAGACAACATAAATAAATATATATGTAAATAAAACATATCAAATAATGACAGAAATTACATTTATGGTAGTTAAAGAAGACGAGAGGTCACAGCTGAATTTGGAATTCAGTGCCTTGCTCAGTGGGTCTGTGGCAGCGCCGTCACAGTCTCCTGTTTGTGTAACTTGGTTTTACATGTTTCAACTCTGTCACTGTTGCTGAAACAAAGACCTGTGGGATTTAATTTCTGCAGAATATGAAGGAAGATGAATGTGGTGTTCCTGGCTCCTTTGTAAGTCAAGGACGCCACCTAGTGGAAGTAACAGTTCACTGCAGACAGGGATTATTCCCTCTGGTGTCAGATGTGCAGGAATTTAAAGTTTGAATATTTGATCTGAATATTCTATGACCTCAGATGCTGTTTGTACTTAACTATACATATTACATATACATAACTATTCAAACACATACATTTAAATGTATATACTTTTAGTTTTGTATTGTATTTGATTTTATTAAGCTGTTTCTACCTTTATTTTAATGTAACTATTGCACTGCTGAGCTGAGCGGTTTCTTCTTGTCCAACACCTCGAACTGTGTTAACTTGCACATGACAAATAAAACTTGAAACATCTTGAACTTCTGTTTCTTCCCCCTCAGGTGATGGCGATGATGACGATGAAGGTCGTGAGGAGCACCTCCCGTCGTGTTACGACTACGTGATGCATTTCCTCACCGTCTTCTGGAAGGTGCTGTTCGCCTGCGTCCCGCCCACAGAGTACTGGAACGGCTGGGCCTGTTTCTTGGTCTCCATCAGTTCCATCGGCCTCCTCACCGCCGTCATCGGAGACTTGGCGTCGCACTTCGGCTGCACCGTGGGCCTGAAGGACACGGTGACTGCCGTGGTGTTTGTGGCGTTGGGGACTTCTATTCCAGGTGAGTGCACATCCTCACAGGAAGTGCAGAAGGTAGCTGCACAGAGCACGTGATTTAAACCAGGTTGTAATGCAGGACCCACATGTTGATGTGTCTAAACATTATCTTTTATATCAAATGTGTTTTGGATCCAAATCCAAAGAAATAAGAAGCATTTTTGTTTAATTAACAACCCAAGTGTGATTCAAACAGTTTCAGGAGGGACATAAATTAGGAATTCAGAATAAGCAATTATAATATATTATAATATATATATTATATATAATTATAATATATAATTGTAATATATAATTTGAATGTCTCATTATCATACAGTTGTCTGTGTGTTGCAGTGTTTAGCGTCCACATCCGTGTTTTGGACGATAATCACCCTTCACAGTTAAGCACGTGTGTGAAGCTCCATGATTTCCACTCTTTCCACCTCTTTTTCCCATCCCAGACACCTTTGCTAGCAAAGTGGCCGCCATGCAGGACCAACACGCCGACGCATCCGTTGGAAATGTGACCGGTAGCAACGCCGTCAACGTCTTCCTGGGGATCGGCGTGGCCTGGTCAGTGGCCGCCATCTATTGGAAAATCAATGGGAAGGAGTTCAGGGTGGAGCCGGGGTCGCTGGCTTTCTCCGTCACCATCTTCACCGTCTTCGCTTTCATCAGCATGGGCGTGCTCCTGTTCAGACGCCGGCCCTCCATCGGCGGAGAGCTCGGGGGCCCAAGGGTGCCCCGCATCCTGACCACGCTGCTGTTCCTCGGCCTGTGGTTCCTCTACATCCTCTTCTCCAGCCTGGAGGCCTACTGCCACTTCGGCAGCTTTTAAAAAGGAGATGAGAAAAGTTGTGGGAGCATATTGCACAACAACACACCCACACACACACATTAACACACAGTTCAAACACGTGTAAGATTTATCAGTTTAACAGGGCTCGCTGCAGCCTGGAGCTGGACACACAAATACTTCATGTGCACACACACACTTTATACTTACACACATGTAAGCAGATCACACAGACCCGCACAGTGACAGGCATGATGGAGGGCGAGAGGAAGTGTTTGTGAAGCTGCTGCTGCAGAGTGTGAAGGTTTCAGGTGAAGAGAAGGTCGGCCTCTGGAGAGCTGATTCTTTCTGTGGTTCATCTTAACGTCAGGTGGGTTTGGATCAGATCCGACCTGTGATGGAGGAGAGCAGGACGGTTGCTGTGTGCAGACAGAGGTTCTCTGTCCTCCTCTCGTCTGTTCCACCACCTTTGCTCGTCCAGCTCCACGTCTCTTCCCCGAGGAGGTGGAGCGCTGTGTGACAGAAGGAGTGGATTGTTTACAATATCATTACCATTACGCTTGTTTACTACAGGAGAGCTGAGGCTTGTCTAATAGTTTAGATGAAGGCGTTTCTCCACACGCGCTGTAAATAGTCAAAACCAGTGTACATACAGAGTGTCGTGTTTTCAGGAGACAGGTCGTGACGCCGAAAGAGTCAGAGAGGGTCAGAGAAGAAATGATCCCAGAGAACGAGACGCTGCTTTTCTGTTTAAAAAGTCAGAATACAGCAAAAAGAAGGAAAATCTGACGTCAGGTTTCTGCTTCTTCTTGGATGTTCTTTAAATTCCTGGTCGGACTGGATCACCACAGATCCTGATCATCAGAGGAGCTCGAGACTAAAGTTTGAACCAAACAGACAGAAGATGAACTGGTGAAGTTTTTAAAGAGCCATACCTCAGTCAGACCTCGGGCACTTCTCTCTCTGACGGAGGTTCGTGTATCAGACTGAAGGATATTTAATTTGCATGTGTAGGCAGATATGACGCATCTTCACATAATGAGTCACATATAAACTATTTAAAAGGGAATGAACAGAGTCCACCTGTAAATTACATCCATTCATTTGTGTGTGTGTTCGCTCAGTGAACAGAAACTCTCAGCTCGTCGGTGTTAAGTCCTTCTTGTGTACAGACGTGTGTGTGTGTGTGTGTGTGTGTGTGTGTGTGTGTGTGTGTCAGCTGACAGGAAGGACAGAGGAGGCGTCTGAGTCTCCTCAGTAAGAACGAACACTGTAGCTGCAAACTTTGAGGTTTTCTGCTGCGTCGTCACTGATCATCACTCGGTCGTCTCTGTGTCGTGTGGTTGTGACAGACTAATCCATTAATGTGGCATGTACCCCGACGGACTAATCCTCTATCGTTAGCTGCATGTCAGACAAACGTGCATGGACGGTCGGACAAGATTTAACAGTGTTAGTTTACGTTGAAGAAAAGTCACTAAATCCCATTTAAGCCCCTTGATAACTGATTAGATCCCAATCATCCAGATTCACGACACAACATGTGGATCAGGACACAGGATCCTGATCCCCACTTCAGTGAGGACGCAGGATGTTGAGTTACACTCGTGCTTCAGTGCAGCGCCCATTCAACGCCTTCAGGAAAAGTCTCCAGTGAAAATCGAGTATTGAAGCTTTCAGCTGCACAAACTGTCCCGGCTGCACTTTGTTCAGTGTAACTACAACAAACTGTGTTTCTCTGAGTTAGTGTGCGACACATGACTGAAGGAAGTTTCCACTTCCACTCTGGGTGTTTCTTGTCCTGCTGTGATGTGTCCCTCACCCCCGACCTGGACTGCACATTCGGTTGTTAAGAAGATTAACTGGACCCTGTTTACAATCTGCAGGTTTAAAGCTGCATCCACACTATTACGTTTTAGTTTTGAAACCCATCCCTATTGCCACGGCTCCACCTGCCGCCCACACTGCTCGAGCACCAAACCCTGAGAAGTTTGGAAACGATGAAGGAGTCACGTGCACCTGCTTCCTGATTGGTTCTTAACAGTCACGACTCGACGACCAGACGTGAATGCAAAGCGTCGCTAACACTCGTCATCGTTCCAAGAAAATAAATCCCTGCTCTTACTTCTCAC
The DNA here is from genome assembly GCF_022539355.2 of Hippoglossus stenolepis. Taxonomy (NCBI): domain Eukaryota; kingdom Metazoa; phylum Chordata; class Actinopteri; order Pleuronectiformes; family Pleuronectidae; genus Hippoglossus; species Hippoglossus stenolepis. The sequence goes on along the minus strand of NC_061486.1, from coordinate 2,145,581 downwards.
CATCGCTGTTTCTCATTCGTAGTATTTCCTGTAACCACCTGCAGAGGAGACAATCTGCTTCCTGTTTACACCACATGACCAGTGTACGGTCATGTGATCTTTCAGGTGCGTTACTGATGCCGAGCTAATCGAGTGTGGACGGACAGAAATCATTTTAGTTGAAAAACAAAAAACGTATTATTGTGGAAGAAGCCTCAAACCAAGACAGTTTCTTCTGGTGATAGAACCAGAGCGTCGGCTGCGTTCAGTGGAAACACGTTAGAACACTGAGCTTCCTTCAATGGAACAAACAGTCACATGTTCACTAGCTTCTGAAACTTACCAGAGAAAAACACTGAACTTCTAATCTGCTGTGACATTTACACACTGACATTTCAGCTTCATTAGCTTCAATGCTAGTCCGAGCATGAACAACAGTTGCGAGCGGAAACTTTGACATTAACTATTGATTATTATCCCAGACAAGAAGCATCGAGAGTCCAGGATCCTTCATTGCATCATTAAAGTTACTGTAATTTTCACTGCCTGACATCGGACACATTTCATGTTTGTGCTGCAGGTGCATTTCCAACATCTCACCCACAAATGATAAGTGCTATACAAGTGGAAACTGTTACTGTTATTACACATAAATCTAACAGAAAGATTAGATTCATTTACCCTGACTACACTTTGTAGAACTTTCTAAAACCAGTTTTGTATCTTTTCCGTACAGACGTAGCCAAGTTAGACTTTTTTGTACTTCTAAACGACGTTTAGAGTAGAATCAACGTGTCCAGTTGGTTGTGTTGATGACATCGTTAGTGGATTGGATTTTGATATATTTTCCACAGAGGAAACTCCCCTTTGAAACTGCTCAAACATGTCGTGTGTCATCAAACTTTATCTCATCTCATTTACTCGTCTGCCGACTTGTTTGTGTCTCTGTTACTAATGTATATTTCGTCTTACGAGACGATTTAGATATTTATTTATTTACATGAAGATTATTTATCTATGGTCCTTGACGCCAACAGTTTGGAGTTTAGTTCAAGGAGTGTGGGTTCAACGTGCAATACAGGCAAAAGAAATCATTTTTCCGTTTGTGGCTTTGATGAGAGGTCAGTTCCCATGTTTGTTTTTTCTGTGTTTTGTTGTTTCCCGCCGCCAACGTACATTTGGTCACGCAGTCCTCCAGCAGGAGGAGCTGTAAGTGTAAGTAGCATGTTTACATGTAGAAACAGTGTGGAACATTGTCAGTATGATTGTCAGTCTCGGGTTGACGTGAGCCGAACAGGGACGTTTACAGGAGGTTGTGAGGCAGGTCAGACGTGTGAGGTACACAACACACACTGACACACACACACACAGGTGAACAGGTGTGAGCTCCTGTGTGATCTGTGACTGAGGTGACCGGTGTGTGCAGACGGGATCAGCTTCATCCCGGCAGATGTGACCCAGATGTGGCTCAGCACCCAGAAACAGAACTGTCTACAACATCCAGACAATGTTCCTTGTTTCCATGAACTTCTGTACTAACGTGTCCGGCTTCGGCCTTTGCTGTTCTGTAGCTAGAACCCCCTGCTGCCCCTCCCTCTGTGTATGCATGATGTATGTGTGTGTGTTAGCAGCATGGTCTACTGTGATGGACACCTACAAGAATATTTTATCAGGTTGATTTCCCACAGTCCCAAACACAGGAGGAGCGTTGTGAAATAAAATGAGCAGGTGTGCTCACGCAGACACAACCACGACTCCGCACAGATACAATGAACACACACACACACACACACACACACAGACACACACACACACACACACACACACAGACAGCATTTATCGATTCAGTGTCAAGTTTGTTTCCCTCCGAAGCTGTGAAAAGAGTCTGCTCTGTTGTGTCAAAGCTACGTCTGCAACGCGCAACATCCCAGGTCATTTGTTTTTCGTTTGTTAATTGTACGATATTTCTGTGTCCGTGTTGGTGCCCCCTCTTCCAGGTCTTGCTCTTCAATGTGTCTCTGTGAAGTTTTTTCCTGTGATGATGAAAATTTCTCTCTGCCTGAACCTTTGTAGGGAAATAACAACTGAGTTACTACAATATCATGTGATTAGACATATACATTTATTCAATGTTGTAATAAATTATTAACTGAAGATGATATAAAAAGTTTTTTTATGAAATGAAGAAAAAAAGTGACAACTTGTTTTTGAGAACATGGCATGAGGTGTAACGTGTTACTGGAAGAAAATGAAGACCTTATTTGAATATAGTTTATTTATTTTCAAGGAGTGACGTGTCCGAGTCTTTATTTCTGCACTGAACGAGCAGCAGTCAAATCCAAAACACACACTGGAATCTGACACTTTTCAGACAAAAACAACAATTTTAAAATTCAGAAATGAAATAAATATAACGTTGAACTTGGTAAAAGGGAAACACATTATCAGGACATTCCCTTTTAACTGGGTTGTTTGGTTTTCATTGAGAAATGTTAAAAAACACACTGAACTAGAATGTCACTCAGTAGAGCTCTGACCTCCACCAAGGTCGTCTTAAATTCAATCAAATTACAAACACTCATCGATATCAGTGGGTAAATAGTGATGAATTGAAACATCCCGTAACTCACAAAGTTAGAGAAGGAGAAGAAAACTCAGAGATCTGCCCCCTGATCCAGATCCACACCAAAACCTGATGAGTTCTTTACCTTCCTTTAATCAATTCAAATATTTAAAACTCCCAACTGTTTCAGTAATGTATTATATGTTATTTACACACAGTCTATGGTTATTTATCAAGCAGAAATATTAATTATTCTATTTCAGACTCTCAAATGTGAGAAAATGTGTTGCTTTTCCTCTATTGACAGTGGGTCACTAAATTTGATTTGCGTACTTGAGCAGTTTGAAGGCATCACTTTGAATTCTGGGAACTTCTTACATTTTATTAATTAATTGAAAATAATCAATAGTAAAAATATCCTCTAGGACCAGTTTGCTGTTAATGTCACTATGGCCACAACAATCCTGCTATGAATAAAGATAATACAGTTAGAAATAAATAAATGATTTATTGATATAAGTTAAATTAGGTTAAGATCTTATCAGCCACCAGGAGACATGCACAAGCTTCCCAGTAGTTTATAAACAGATGGTGAACTCTAACCCTATTGCATCAAGAATTATCATACATTCTACATAATGACTACTTTTCAGTACTTGAAGTGTTTTTACACCAGGATGGTTGCACTTTGGAAAACGTTGGATTCTTACATTTTGTCTTGTTTATGCATTTTTAAAGCAGCAGTGGAACTTTAGTTTCTGAGCTGAACAAACTTCAAATCATTTGCAATATAATTCATTGAAACTCTGCTGCATTTTACTTCTGTAAATCACTTTTAGATCAATAAAGTTTATAAAAATAAGTATGTTGTGCTGTTGTTTATATCTGTGACTACTAGAAATTTTACACTAGAAATTTCTGCAAATTTATTTCTGTGTTGTTTTCCTTTATTTTATTAATTATATCAAAACCACAGTTATTAAAATATATGAATAAATGCAAATAATTACAATATAGATGTAAAAACTTGTAAACAAGGATTTATTGGTTACTATGGGTTTCCATCGTCACCGGAAGTGTGTCTGTGCGCAGAAGCGGAAGTCACGCGGGTCGGAGCTGGTGGCTAACCTGCAGCTAACGTGAAGCTAACCCGGTGACCGGCGGGACTGAGCAGGAGGAGTCCGTCAAAGCGGCGGGTCGACGCGTGAACTGTGTAGAAACCGTCCGGTGCAGATTCAGTTCCACCTCCGACTGCGTTCGAGGGAAGTGAAGTTCCACTGGAGCCGGAAGCGGAGTCACGAAGCGGCGACTGAAAAGGTAACGTTAGCTAACGCGTGCGGCCGCCATTGTTTATGAGCGGGAGGCGATGGAGGCCTCCGACTAATTCCTGGATTTCACTTCTTATTTACTCTCGCACCTCAACATACATCCACCTGTTCTGTGTGGAAACATCTCCCTGCGTCGCTCCACGTGTTGCAGGGAGTCAGACACGTCTCCACGGTCCGGCCTGTTAACGTGAAGCGGACCCGAACACAACAAGGTGCTCGTGTGGATCCCGAGACGATAAATACACGTGATTCAATTAATACATTCAAACCAAACAGCTGTGTTTTTAATCAAAATGAAAATAAAGCCTCTTATTTGGTCATATTCCACCGGATCGAAGCGGGTCCGTGTTCAAACACATGAGCCATGTGGAGCAGCTGCACCTGCAGACACACAAACACAAACACACACACACACACACACTGAGGTAAGACCTGGAAGTAATAATCTGACTAATAAACCGGGTTGTTCACCAAATACATTTCAACATCCTTTGTTTGTAAACCAAGAGTAATACGATTCAATATCCGTTATTTTGATATAGCTACACGCACAATTTGTATTATACACATGATGAAAGAGCTCAGAAATAATATTTAAAATATAATCAAACTAAAGTCAGTCCCCTACAGATGTTCTTCCTTCCAGATCCATGAATTGTTTTCTGAGAAATCAACATGCTCACTGTTGAAAATACTCCTGGATCTGGATTGACTTCACATTTATTGGTTTCTCACACACATGTTATGGCATTCAGGTGACACTTGTCTCATAAAACACGTGTAGGTAATAAAAACCGTGTACTCGTGCAAATCAAAGGCTCTTTGAAGATATGTTTTAAGTAATAAGTCACTTATTCTGCATACGAGTATTATGAATCTGGGGTTTTATTGAGCCAGAGCCTGAAGTTAATATTTTCTCCCCTCCTCTCAACAGGTAAGGAGCGATGTCGCACCACTCCCGTAGTTCGTCTCGGACCGGGGACTGTAAAGTGTACGTGGGTGACCTGGGCAACGGTGCTGCCAAGGGGGAGCTGGAGCGAGCGTTCAGTTATTACGGCCCACTGAGAAGTGTCTGGGTGGCGAGGAACCCACCCGGGTTTGCCTTCGTGGAGTTTGAGGATCCCAGAGATGCAGAAGATGCTGTCAAAGGCATGGATGGAAAGTGAGTAGTATCTTACAATACTCCAATAAGTTTTTCTAAAACAAAGAAAATCGATAGACGCTGTGGTGTGTGTGTATGTGCTTAAATTGGCCGGATCGATTTCGTTTGGTCAAAATATCAATTTGCATGAATACTCCAAATGTTGCTCTCTTACTGATAGTTAAACAACCTTTTCCCCAGGCTTCTCTGTGGTTCCCGTGTTCGTGTGGAGTTGTCGACGGGCCTCTCCAGGAAGGGCCGTGGGCGCCCCAGCCGACGCCAGTTTGACCCCCAGGACCGGTGTTACCAGTGTGGGGACCGAGGTCATTACGCCTACGACTGCTACCGCTTCAGCAAGAGGGGCCGTCGCAGCAGGTGAAGAAATGCGGACGTTCTGCACGTGTTTGCTTCTTCGCTGCACATTAGAGGCTCATGAAGCTCAGTGTGTTTTGCGCTGAAAGTATTCAGGATGTGCCATTGGAGGAGAAGAGGACAAACGTGAATAAACCTTCTGTCTTTCCCTTCCAGGTCTCGCTCCCATTCCCGGTCTCGCTCCAGGTCCAGGTCCCGTGGACGTCGTTATCGCTCTAACACCCGCAGCCGTAGCCACAGCCGGTGAGTCAGGATCGAAACTCGGCCTCATAAAATATTAACAGGAGATGTTGATGCTCATAGGTTATTAAATAATGTGAAAGCAGCTCAGAGTCTGTAGTTAATAATGTATAAATGTTTGTTTAACACTTGCACGTGTTTTATTCCTAAATAATACATGTTGATAGTGGAATTTCGTCATGTTTATTCTGGTCGACCTTTGTGAGCCCAACGATAATCGTTTTTTTCTTTTTCAGGAGCCGCCGCAGATCTCCATCTTACACCAGACGCAGGAGCAGGTGAGGCTTGTTGATCTGCAGTTACATGTGGTTGTTCATCCAGTTTTTCTGCTGGAGGGTGGCACCGATCATTATTACTTCCCTTGGGGATCAATTAAAATACATGTGTGGCTGGTAATTTGTTCAGTCGGTTGTGGACGCCTCTAGTGTTGCCATAGTTTCAGTCACAGCTGTAATTATACTCCCGATGTTTCCTGTGTCGTTAGGTCTGGCTCTCCAGCCCGCAACAAGTCCAGGACTCCCGTGAGAAGGTAAACTATTTGTTTTTAAAACATAATTACAGAGTTGCCTCGTTGTCTCTTGGGTCCTGCTGATGGTGGTTGTACAGTGAGTCGTACAAAATAATCATCTCCTGCTTTATGGTGTTAACACTCAAATTATTGCTGCAGCTGTGTTGTGTCTTTTTAATTTGTTTACAAAAAGCAATAAGCGGTTTCTGTTTTCTGTAAATCAGTTTTCATTAGTGATTTATGCCTCGGGCTATGAATTTACATTCAGTTCTCATGTTTTTTTTTATATGCTTGTACATATTTGAGTATACTTATGTACAAGGAGCAGTGTCAATGTTGAGAAAAAAAAAAGTAAATTTATGCAAAGTCCTTCAGGTAAAATAGGGGAGAGACATGAAAAGAAACACAAAGCCAAGAAGACGACATAAGTCATGTAGTAAATAAATAAAAAACATAGTAAAATAAGATAAAACCACAATAACAAGGTCAAACAGTTTGAATTTGTCAACATAAATTGCCCAAACCGTGACAATATTGCCAATATTAAATGCTGTGAAGAAGAATTTAGATTCGGGATAACTTTCGTCAGGACGATGCTGAAAAAAAAGCAGTAAGACTGTACAAGCAGCTGTGCTCCCAGTGAAACTCCATGCACCACCACTATGGACTGTCACTTTAACGCTTCTCAACTGTGCAATATTCACTGTACTATATTCATTTGTAAAAAATCCTGTGCAATATACACGGTTATCTGCAATCCATTCACTGTACATATTCTGACACATAATATCTTTCTTTACACTGTGGATACCAGTTTAATTATCTTTTATATTCCTTCACCCAAGTACCGCATGCTACTTATGTGCAAATTTCCCCATTGAGGGACTAATGAAGGACTTCTTAAATTTAGATATATATGAAACAAAGGAAGAAAACTTTCTGTCGGCTTGTTTGACGGGCAGTTCAGCGACACAGTGAGATTTAGGAGGTTTGTCTGCATCTTGTTTTCTGTGACTTCTTAACCTTTAGAACATCTGCAGTCGTAGTTTAATCTTTCAAAAGTAATAAACTTAGATGCATGTAAACAAATAAAACAGTTTATTAAAGTATTTCAGTGTCACATTTAAACCTTCTCTTTTCCTCCAGTCGCTCCAGATCCCGCTCTCGGTCTGGCTCTGCGCCCAGAAGACGCTCTGTCTCTCGATCCCGCTCACGCTCTCTTCCAGCAAACCACAAGAAGAGCAGGTAAACGTCTGACTCACTGGAACAGAGTGTAGGCTGTCTAATAAATGTCTCGTGCTTGGTTTTTACTAAGACGTTAAGAAGTGTGTAACATCTCAGGCTTCAGTCAGGTTCAGATGATCATTTATAGATTTTTAGTTCAGATCACAACAGACTTTGATTCCAAGAGAGGGTCAGTTATGTTCTTCACAGTCGACAATGCCAGGTGCTCCATCATAGGCAGGGAGTCACTGTTAAATAGATCCTCCTTCCACCCGGGGAGCGCCATGCTGACACCCAACGACTGCCACGCGACAGTGAGACGGGCGACCTCCCAGACCTCTGCCAGACTACACGACCTCGCCGACACAGAGACGACCTGCATCTGCTTCTGCTGCTGTAAAGGAGTGGGAGGGTCAGAGCACAGGGAGCGGGGCCCTCTGAAGTAAAAATAGATGAAAGATTAGATGTCTCTCTTGTGCTCTTTTCCAACATTCAAATGCCCTGAACTTTCAGCACTGTTTAACCTCAGTGTGGCTCCTCATCTGTGCCACTCAACGTTAAAAAAGAGCACATGAGAGACGTGTCCGCTCAATCTGATCACTGGTCAGACTCATAGCTGCTAGAACCAGTGAGATGAACCTGTATTCTTAATCTCACCCACGTCAGATGTAGCTCAGAAGTAGCTCTATTCTAAATGAATCTAGACTGACAGAGCAAGCTAGAAAATAATTTCTTGGATTATACAATTGTTAAATAAGGATGGTCAGATTTTTAAATGTTCTTCTTTTTTCTTAAATTTTAATTCCCTATCTTGAATTTGGCTAGATCAAGAGATTTCTTTAGAATAATATCTGAGATCAGACAGTCACACCATTGGTGTGATTTAGGGTAAGAATCTTTGCAGCACAGTTTTGTTTATTTTTCATATTTTCTTTAAAGCGTGTGGTGGGACCTGAGCACTGCACTGACACCACAGCTGATCCCAGGCCCAGGGTCTGCCAGCTGGCGGTGTGTACGTCCTGCGGGAGGGTGACTAAGCGCTGACCTGAGATCAGCCTTCTTCTGCATCTGGTGTTAGACAGCGAGAAAGAGGTCGACCTACAGACCGAACCCTCCCCACAGTGAATGGGTGACCGTCTGTTCAACCGACGCACACGCTCAGACGAGATCAGCCCGCGCACACATACAGTTGTTCTACTTGAGCCAGCCAGCCTTCAGACGTACCAGAGGGCTGACCCACACAGATCAGACCTCGACCACTACCTTTTTTAATCCATTACCTACCTACCAGACCCCCTACCTACCTACCAGAGTTCTTCGGCCTCTGTCTTAGCTTCTGAGAGTGAGTGAGAGAGAGAGAGCTGACGAGAGATCAGTCTTCAAGAGCCTCCCAGCGCAGTGTCTCTACGAGTTGTAGTCATCCGTCCTTCAGTCCTATCATCCTTCGCTTCTGTGTTCTTGTTGTTTCTGCCACTGTCTCCAAAGGTAACCAAAAATTAAACCCCCCTGACAAGCTCATGTTGATGATGAAAGAAAATGCACAGGTCTCATGTTGTCTGGGAAAACTGGTGATAATAAAGCTAAAGTTGAGCCTTTTATGTAAGTTTTTACTATTGCTATAGAGCCACGGTTAGCATTAACAGCTGTTTGCCAGAAGAAATCTTACAGGTTTGGCATTCAACTTAATTTCTTAATTGTCTCAAACCTGTTGTTTTGTTTTTGCTTCTATCACTACTTTATTTAACGCCAAACCTTTTCTGTAACCGGGAACGCATGGTGGAGTAGAACACACGTTCTGGACAGCGCCACTTCTTCATCCGCACGTTTGACTTGAGGGCAGATCAGACGCCACAGGGAAGAGATGGGAGGGGGCAGCGGCAAGCTGGTTAGCATGCTAACTTACATAGGAGCAATAAAGTGAAAGAAATGGAAGCAAAACAAGAGATGACATTGCTGTAACTTTCCATTACTGGAGACAGCAAGTTAAAGGAATGAAGTTTGATGATGAACTTAAGCTGCTGATGCTAACACTAACATATCAGTAGTAAAAACTTACAAATAGACCCTTTTACAAGCATGCACGGTGGAAAGATGTGTGTCTGCATGTGAGAGTGAATGGATGAGTGAGTGGGAGAGAGGAAGGAGTTTTATGGGCTGATATTTCTGAGGAGGCTGTCAGATATGTTTATCTTATGTCACAACATAGTTACCATTTTAAGCTTTTTTTCCCTTTCATAATAATAGTATAAAACTAATGCTACCTTTTCAAATCTGTAGTCATCCTGAGATCCTACAGAGTAGTTTCCATGAGTCCTTGAGGCCCCTCCCTTTCTGTGTTTATAGAAGTGCAAGGATTAACACTTAACGCTTTTCTTAGGGCAGAAATTATGTCAACAATTTGTTCCAGTTACAAGTCGGGTGTCAAGGATGTGCAATTTACTGTAAAATGTTTGATTCCCCCCAATGTTCGAGTACATATTTACCTTTTAACCCTGTAGTTACTTTCTCAGACACAGAAAATTATTATTATTATTAACAGATACAAATAATCCAGTTTGGTTTATTTGGGACCTTGAGTTCAAAGGACAGTTTACAAATGTCAGCGCCCATCCAGTCTTTCACAGCAGGTGTATTAAATGTGGGATATATTTTTTTTATCTGATCATCCTTCCATCCTCCCCTGTGGCGAGCTAACTCTGCTCCGTTTCTGTTTCAGTCGTTCCCGTTCAGGAAGTCCAAACCGAAGCCCTGCGGCAGCAGATGCCTGAGCGATGAAGACTATTAGACACACACACATGCACACACACACTCAAACACTCTGCATTTGCAGCCCTACAGCAGCTGTTTTTCTTTTGTACTTGTATGTCTGGTCTCTGTTGTTGAAATTGAATTTTCTCCCCAGGGCTGCAGCTTCTGTGCAGGCTCAGATTGTTATAGCTGTAGTCAGTGCAGTAGGCGGAAATCTGATTGTTTTAAATGTTTTGCTGCTGTTATAGGTCGTCTCTCTTCTCAGAAGATTTAGGACGTTAAGGTAACAGAGAGTTGCAGCTGACTTTTAGCAGTGGTTCGACAGTTCACAGTAAACTGCAGTTGAAGAAAAGCCCAGGTTTTGAGGGTGAGGACATAGTACTGAAAAACTGCTTTTATTCTTGAAACGTAAGTTTATTTTCCCCCTTTGAAATGCAAAGATAGTTTTTTGTATTTCACTCATTATGAATTTTGAGTTTAAATGCTGTGTAGTGTTTCCTCATATAATGGCATGAACGGAAACTCCCTGGCCTGCATGCCTTTAAATATGTGACGTCACATTCCTACTGCTTGTCGTGTCTGTGATGCACTGCCCTTTTTACAAACCGATCAGCTTCCCTCCGTGCAGAGAAATATTTTTTTCACCCCCCAGTGTGTGGATTCCTCATTTGTTCCTGTGACTTTTTGATTTTAAAGTACGTATGAACAGCGCTGAAGTTTGATTTGACCGTTTGACTCTGTTCCTGGCTTCTACAGTGAGACAGTGGCAGTTTTATTTTTGAATAAACCTCTTCAACAAAAACCTCAGTCTCTACTGTGCTTTTATTTCTCACTCAAGTTTTGTACATCTTAATAAATCAAAATCCAAATGCTGTTTTCCTTATGTTTTTGATGATGTTACCTGTAGGGTTTGACAGATATATAGTGAAATGTAACAGTTGCCAAACGGAAGGATCAATAATGAAAGTCATAATATAATATATATTAATACAATATAATAATCAATGTATTATAATATATAGTCCCACTGAATCAGGTTATTTAAACACATTTACCTTCCTCTTGCCTCCATACTCGTCCTCCTATTGGCCAGAATTCAAGTCCCATTTTGATTGACAGCTGTCTTGCGCCTATAAAGGCACGCGATGGCGTCACAGGGGGCGTGGAAAGCCGAGCTCCGTTTTTCTTGACTTTTCCGTCCATTTCAGTTTCTCGTCACTGGCTCCATCCTCTTAACCAGGACAACATGGCGACCGCGGCGAGCCGCTACTACACCGAAGACGGCAGGGCCACCAAGCGACAGAAGACCGACGGCATGGCCACGGTGAGTGGGGCTCAGCGGGAGCCGCCGCGGGCTTTAGCTCGACTCGCTCCGGGTTGATTCATTCAGCGCGTCGGTGGGGAAAAAGTGTCGCGACGCGTCACGGGCCGCTAAACCGACGTGAAGCTTTAAAACTCGTCTTTAGAACGAACTTTGTAGATTTAATGTTGTGTTTTAAAACATGTGAGTGGATGAGGAGGGAACCGACGCCGTGCGGCCGGTACCGGAGCTCCGGAGGGCGGTTTCCCGTCAGGGCCTCAGCCCCGCTTTGTTCTTCCACCGGTAACGTTAGCAGCGTGTTAGCCGCTAGCCGCTAGCTGCGGTCCCCGAGCGGACGGGCTTCAGACCGACCAGCCTCCACCAGCTGCCGGTTCAGGGTCGGCACGTCGAGCCCGGGTTCACACACATGGCTGGAAACTGCGAAACTTGTTTTTATTTAGGAGAAACGCGTTTTTAAAAAGGTGAAGTGCCACCGCGGTGATTAGCTGCCCCTTCCCCCAGCTGCGTCCTCTAACCCGGGCTTCTTCAGCGCAGAGGACCGTGTTCACACGATCTGTTGATTCAGCCAATAATCCAGATTATATTCTAATAGAATAATTTATTAGAATGAACCTTTAACCAGGAAATGGGAGTTGGCTAAATCCCACGTCCACATTAGGGCTGGACCTTAGCGCTGATATTTAATAAACAATAAAGAAAAGAATATAGTATTTTAATGATGATGGCTTAACTAATGTTTAGTTAAGCCATCATCATTAAAATATCCACCTACACTACATTTGTATACATACAACACACATTTGTATACATACAACACACATAAACAGACTCAATAGCATTTTAACAATCGAAGAAACCTCCCTTAACAGTATTTCAAATATTTCCACCTATAATAATATCTAATGTACATTTACAGTTTTATTGCAGTGGGCCTTTTAATTACAGGAGGAAACTTCCCATTTTCTTTAGATCCACTTTTAAAAGAATGAAGCTTCGCTCCAAACCACATAGAGAAGTTATTAACCCTCAATGTGCCTGAGGTCTGTGGATGAAGCTGGTTGTTCCCCTGAAACTGGAGCGGTTCACCCTTTACTTCCTTTGTGTCTTATATCTTATTAAAATGTCTTTATTTGGAAGGTTTTTATGACAGTGAGAGTTATTTACTTCACCATTCACAGAAGTATGAGTCTGGGCCAGCTACTTGCTTTTAAACTCACATTTACTCTATTGTTCATATTTCCATAAAGTAGAAGGCCATGCAGTGTGAACTGACTCGTTTACAGCCGACACAAGAGTACAAACGCATGTTAACTGAGAAGAAGGTGCAAATGCAATGGCTGCTGTTTGTTTTAAATCTTAATATTACTACTGAATATGTTTTAAATACACCGCAGCACATATTAGAAGACCGATGACCAGGATCCTCTTGTGTCACACATTTTGGACGAGTCCAGTTAATGTTAACGTTGAACATGTTTTCTTTCACACAGGGATATGAAGATCCCCATAAGACCCTTCCATCTGTGGTGGTGCACGTCCGGGGGCTGGTCGACGGCGTTACGGAAGCCGACCTCGTGGAGGCGTTGCAAGAATTTGGAGCTATCAGGTAGCTAAAGAAATTAAAGACATGAAATTTAGAATCAAATGTTGTGGACTAGGTGAGTTCACAGCTTTGAGCTTTTCATTCAAACCCCTTCATTGCTTGTAGCTATGTAGTGGTGATGCCCAAGAAGCGTCAGGCACTGGTGGAGTACGAGGACATGAATGGATCGTCCACAGCCGTAACCTACGCAGCAGACAACCAGGTTTACATCGCAGGACACCCAGCCTTTATCAACTACTCCACCAGCCAGAAGATCTCCAGGCCGGGAGACTCTGACGACTCCCGAAGTGTGAACAATGTTCTTCTGCTCACCATCATGAACCCAATCTACCCCATCACCACGGTAAATGCCAAGATTTCAGCTGCTGCGTTTCTTCAGACGTCCGGTTTAATTTCCGAGAGCATGTTAGATTACCTCCTCACGGCGGCAGTTAAATGTCAGGAATGTCTGGTTAATCAGACCCGGTTGGTTGTTATCCACTGTGATGCATTTGCTGACGTAGTTTTGGCTTGCCTACTTCTCACCTGCACCTTGACTTTCATTCCAATCTGTGGCGTGTTGTGACATGGGAAAACAATTGTCAAGTTGTGCTTAAAATAACATTGTTAAATAATACTCCACATGTGACAAACGTGTGTTGGGTAACTATCGATCTTTGTCTTCAGTCAGCTTTGTTCTCTGTACTGCGTTGTATGTGCAGTGTATGTAGTTTTATTAACTTGATACCTTTTCACAGGACGTTCTCTACACCATCTGCAACAACTGTGGGCCCGTCCAGAGAATCGTCATCTTCCGCAAGAACGGTGTCCAGGCAATGGTTGAATATCCTTTTTCCGTTTTCGTGGGTTCTGTCTGACACGAGAGCCGTACTCAGCAATGACGATGTATTAATAACTGGTTTCCCAACATCAAATGAACAGCCTGGTGTTCGTGCTCATATGTAATACCTGTTCCCACGTGTGAACAGAAACACGTTGGGCTACATTTCAAAACCCATAGACATATTGCCTACAGTAATGTCAAAGTGATTTAACTGAAAGGAGGCCAGCCCTTTTATTTGCCTGTGCTGTAACAGTCTGTACTAGAACAAAAAAACATGCTTGTTGGCAAGTAAAGAACCAGAGAAAGAAAGTTAACAGTCTAAATATTCTAGGATTAAAGACAAGATGGCAGCATGCAGGTATTTTTAATTGTGTCTTCTGTTAATCTGCATTATCATCAGGATATTATGGTTAGTTCCTGTTTTATCCTTAACTCAGTTATCTACATTCGACTCTGTGCAAAGTGCCCAAAGAGCCAAGGCATCACTCAACGGTGCCGACATCTACTCCGGCTGCTGCACGCTGAAGATCGAGTACGCTAAGGTAGGACTGCAACACGCGACACCGCCGCTGTTCATAAAAAAAGATGTGTGTGTAGTGAGCGAATTCTTCCAGAGTACTGATCCGATACCAGTGTTAACAACTTCTATACTGTATTTACAGCTACATGCTACTAACCCTTTGTATAGTGGTGACTGCTAGTGTTGTTTGTCGTGGTTCAGGTTCAACCCTTAAAAAAAACAATGCATAAAGAGTAATATGTTTAATTATCTAGTTTGACAGTCAGAACTGCAGTTTTATCAGGTGAAACTAATTCACTTTGAAGCGGTGGTAGCTGATCAGTACATGGATGGGTTAGGGTTAGGGCCATTGCCTGACCCAGCAGTATTGGAGGCAATTCTGATGCTTGGATAGGAACATCTCTAGTATAAGTGATTCTGAGACTCTCATATTCCTTCATAACTGTCGTGCTTGATGTAAATCTTCCTCAGCCCACCCGCCTGAATGTGTTCAAGAATGACCAGGACACCTGGGACTACACAAACCCCAACCTCGGAGGCCCAGGTAAAACCTCTTAACACCCAAACGCACACGTTTACCGACGCCCGGCACTTTTCATAGTTGAGAGGCCTGATACTGTAGAGCACCCTTACTGTCCCTGTGGAGTGTTTCAATACGTGGGCTACTGGGAAGATGGAGGCAACACCCTTTTCTTATAATGCTTCTAAATAGATGAATTGGTCCATTGCACTAATACATGGTATGATCAGAAGAACACATGTGGCATTATAACTGAAGTGTTGCTTTTCGCCTGTAATACTAACACACTAGGGCGGGGGTTCAACAAGTATGTGGGGAAATTGTTGTGAATAATGTTCAGTTCAGACATTTCATGACAATCCAACAGTAAAACCTGTAGAAATTCGATGTGAAGTGTGGAACAACAACTCTGGTGTATGTTGTGAAAGGCAGGAACACATCTACAGGCGGAGACGTCACATTCTTTGCGAACATATTTTTGTTGGCATGCAGTTATTCACTGTACAGAAGAACATACAGTACGGTGTCTGTTACCGTGACGCTCTAAAGAAGAGTATAAGGTTTCCATTCTAGTTCACTGTGATATGTAGTTGTTCTGGTTTATTTCATGGAAAGAGTCTGTTTCCCCTGCTTCAAGACCTGAGCTGGAAACTAGAAAACAAGTGAGTCCCGGAAGGAGGCAGGATGATTTCAGATTAACCAGAATCCTGCACCTTTGTCATCCACTGGTGTTGTCCATGTTCAAGACTTCTTTTTGAACTATTCTGGTTTGCATTAGCTGCTGAAACTTCATCCTTTTCCCCCTGAAGTTTGTCTCAGTGCAATAATTAAGAGACTGTTACTCAGTTTGAAGTTTGGAGTGAATACCTCCAAAGTCCCCTTATGAAAGCCGACTCACTGGATACAGATTATTTTTGGGATCTGCACCAAATCAAACGCTCAATAATATTATTCCCCTAAACATATCAGATTTTTTTAATTCATCAAGATTCATAAATTATTGTCAGATAAATTAAAATGTAGAAAATGTCATATCTCACAATGTTCAAGTGTTAAAAAAATCTTTGCTCTGTTCCCTGGATCCAAATCCTCCTGTAGTCTTTTTGGTAATCTTGCAAACTAACGGACAGATGAACCAACACAAAGCTGACAGGTGAAAATGGCAGGTGGTGTTTTTTTGCCCGTGTGTTGTTCTTGCCTTTCACACCACACCACTCAGTCTGCTGGGTTTCCACTGGGGTGAGAAGTGAATTAACTATTAAACAGATTTTTAACATGCAACATGTTTTTCAGCTTTGATTTTAGAATTAGAGGAAACAAGTTTTCTGGTAGACGCAACTGATCTTGGTCTTTTCCACTGTCGTCTTCACTTCTAACAACAAATTCTCCCATTTGGTCGTATTTCTAACTTTGATCCCTGACAAAGGACGAGTTTGTCTAACTTGTGTCAGTTTTGTTGTGCGATTTGTGTGAAGTGGGGACAGAGGAGTTGACCAGCATCAGTAGAACCGCTGCATCTGCCACATCATGTAACTTATCTCCTGATAAATCTGTGGTCTCACACCTCGGTCAGTTAAAAACACATTCACAGGACAGGACGTGTGCTCAAAGGGTGAGGGAGAGTACATGCTGACAACATCACCACTCAGCAACCACCATCTCCAGACTCCACTTCTACAGTGAGGACACAACCACTATCACACAGACGTCCAAATATCCCCTGAGACACAAGGGGCTCCGCTGCGAGACACCATCCACTCAACATGATGATGTAGGACTGATAAAACCACTCATTCCTCATCTCCGCATTCCAGCACCAGAGCCACGAAGACAACGCACACTTCTCGAGGGCAGGGAGTTTTGGGCACTGAGCTACACTTGGTCCCTCCCCCCTCGCTCCCCCAACCCTCCTTCCTCTCGTACACACTGAAGCAGGCCAAAGCTTGCATCTACAAACCCCGCCACCGTCGACACCAAACGGAGACTGACACCAGCGAAGACACAGCATCCACCCAAACAGAAGTAGTGACAGACATCTCTCAGTACCACAGACGATGCATACTGATACTGACCCGTCAACCGACATTTTAAAAGCCCCGGCCCTCCTGTACGGTTACCGGCCGCGATGCTCGTCACTGTTGTCGACATGAAAACAAAACACTTGAGCAACACACTCTGATACTTGCTGATGTCGCACCGACTGATCCAATAGATGACTCACATCTCCGAACCAAGCTCAACACAAGACAACTGATGAAGACAAGACACTGCTGACAACACCATCCAGCACACTCAGAGCCCAGTCAGGCCCATTTTGGGTTTTACCTCCTTATGTGTGTCCTCCCACATGGAATTCAGATTTTATCTCTTGTTCTTTATCTTCATCTTCTCATCTTTTCCTCTGTTTTTTTTTTTTTTTTTTGTCACTACATTGCATCCCTGTGTAGCTATCCCTTTTTTGAGTGCAGCTTTCTTTCTGAATATTCAAAGTCTCTAGAACCTGTGTAACACCTTCCATGTGATGCAGGTTTGGCAAATTGCGGCTAAGAGGAGCCGGCTTCCTTCAACTGAAATGTGCTCTATGGCAGCCTCAAGGCCTCCCAGTGGGCGGTAGGCGGACTATTCCAAAATGGAACTAAAAGGATGGACACGGCAGCCAAGCGGCCAACCACCCCGCCGGCAGGCGTTTCATCTTGATAAAACCAGGAATCGATCCTGTGGTGGACAGTTGTTATCCCCCAAAAGAGGAAATGGATAAGAGTATGGGATGAAATGAGTTGAGTGGAGAGTGGTGGAACTACTGCTGCAAATGTCCTCCTCCCACTGTTTGTAAGCATGCAGTAAGTAAATCGAGCCCCTCCTCAGGGAACATTTCTGCACAGCACCACATCACCCCCCCCCCCCAAAGCCCAGCACCCAACATCGCCACACAAGACTGACATCTTTCTCCTGATACAGGTGTAATCTTTCTCTTTGGAAGAGGGTGATGGTTGTGGTTCTGTCCGAGGCTGCATTTCTAACGTCACTGTTTCTTTCCTCTGTCCCGTCGCGTTTACAACCATCAGGAATCTCATCTACGTGTGTGGTTCCTTGGACTAATGTGATTATTTATTGGGAATCAAATCATGTTTTTTAATCAGAGGAATCTTCACACTGATTCTTGTAGGATGTGCTTGATCCATGACCAACCCTATTTATTAGAAGCCAGCAGAGCTTTACACCCTCCAGCCTCAGTGGCTGCTTGTGTTTAAAACTTACAAGCTGCTTCTGATCAGAATCTGCTTTCAGACGGTTTCAGCGTGGTTGGTCACCTGCAGAGGTACCAAGCCATCCACACTTCATAGTTAACCTTGGTCCACATTAATCCTGAAATACTTCTCACACAGCAACCGACAGTCATGAGTGGTTTTACTGAACTCTACATTTAACTGGGCTAATTTCACATTTGCCCCAGAAAAACCAATGTACGTTTGATGAACCTGGCTCTGATTGTGTATGATTATTTTGTACCTGTACAGATGGTGATGCAGATGGCAATGGGAGCAGTACAGGTGTGTGTGAGCCGACAAACTTTTGTTCTTAAATTAAGCTATTTGTGATATGACTTAGTTTGATCTCCTCACTTCCCAGATCATTGGTATCATCCTCATCTTTGTGCCACTTTAACTGCTAAAGCTTCAGTAGATTAGTGGATTAGAGGGTTTTGTGCTTTAGGGTCATTTCCTTTTGATCCTTATATCAATCTTTCCATTTCTCACATACCCTTTCCATTTACTAGTTCTAAACAGACCAAGATAAATACCTATGATGACCTCAGCTACTTTGGTTTGACTGAAGTCTAATGTGGAGGGGGGTATTCTTCCTCTCTGGTAGAACTCTAAAGCAAGAAGAATGGATCTTTGAATCCATGTGACAGTTCCATGTTGTACTTTTTAAAACCGGCCCTGACAGTTATGTGCAATCTGAGGCGGGTCGTCTTTAGTTCACAGCGATACATATTTGAAATGCTCAGGCATGCGTGGAAGAGATTTCTGTCAGACTTGTTTCCAGTCTCCTTTTGTTGTGTTCATCTGTCTCTGTTTTTCTCCTCTGCTACTGTTGTCGTCTTGTTCTTGTAGAGGATGTTGTCGCCAACCCAAACAAGCGCCAGAGACAACCTGCTCTGCTGGGAGACCACCCTCCTGATTATGGTGAGACCTGGGGAACAAGAAACCCCATTGAGGCGCGCCCACCCGTTGAAACCGCTTTGCACATGAAAGTTTAGTCGGCCGGCTTTTGTCAAATAATGTGAAACCAAAACTAACCAGATCAAATGGAAACAATTGAACAAACACTTGAAGCTTCAGAGTTTCAGGTGTGAAATTGACCGAAAGGGACCAAATCTATTTCTTCAGCCAGTGACGATGTTTTAAAGTGAGAAGAAGTTGAGTCTTGGCGTCGCCTCATCAGTACTTTTTCCTCTTCTCTCCCCGGCTGCCTCGTTCTACAGCAGGTTACCATGGCTATGATGAGAGCTACGGCTCCCCTCCCTATGAGGGCCGACGTATGGGTCCACCAATGAGAGGGCGCGGAGGAAGAAGCTATGGGCCCGGATACGGACCTCCTCCTCCTCCGCCTGGCGAGTACGGTGCCCATGCTGATTCTCCCGTGGTCATGGTGTATGGATTGGAACCCGTCAAGATGAATGCAGACCGTGTCTTCAATATCTTCTGTCTCTATGGCAACGTGGAGAGGGTCAGTATTGCAATGGGTCTATGTCCCCTGTGTCCCAAAGGAAATTTAACTTTAAGCAACAGCTTTGTCAGGCAAACATCCATGTGAAATCACAGCGCTATAAAAATGTTGATAAGCAAGATATTTGAGAAATATGCACATTTTGCAAAAATAAACACAAAAAATCGAACTACAAACACGGGTTGTTGCCGTGGCACCGCTGGGTCAACAGCACCATGGTGACAGGTGTGTTTATGAGCCCTGAAGACAACACAGTGTGTAAACATGGGGAATGTTGGCATGTCTGCCTGGGAGTCATGTTTTCAGCAGAGCTGGACTCCCTTTGTAAACAAGGGGAGGGACACAAAAACATAACGGCACACAGACCAGCTCCCAACACAAAGAACATGGAAGCTCAGATCCCAACACAGACACACAAAGAGTGTAACTATTTTCTCTGCTCAGTTTTTACTCACCAGTATCTTTTCATAAGAATAATTGATCAGCTGCTGTTTCAATGTTTAGAACCACATGTGTATAAATCCTTTAAACCGTTTGTGCTGTGAGCTGCAGCTGACGTGGTCCGTAGACTAGTCATCGGTTTCATCTTGTGTCTGTATCTCACACATATAATAACAGACATCAACAGATGCAGAGCTAATGTGACATTAAGACTAAACACCGGGACTCAAACCGTGTGACTTTCTAACCAAAGTCACTTCATGTGATGTGGGTGTGGCTTTGCTGCAGTTTGGAATAAGGTCTCTGGAAGCCATGGGAAGAGATCTACTGCACAAAACTTACCAACCCTGTTGTCTGACATCATCCATAGGTGAAATTCATGAAGAGCAAGCCTGGGGCAGCCATGGTGGAAATGGGAGACTGCTATGCCGTAGATCGAGCCATCACTCATCTCAACAACAACTTCCTGTTTGGACAAAAGCTGAATGTGTGGTGAGTTTGATTCCCTCAGTTGTGTTCACGTTTCCTCAGATACAACTAATTTGTGAGGCATCACAACAATCGGCACTCCAGGTTTCCCTCATCTGTTCATGAATACATTTTTAACAGTTTTGATATCCATCCTTGCAGTGTGTCCAAGCAGCAGGCCATCGTCCCCGGTCAGTGCTACGAGCTGGACGACGGTTCGAGCAGTTTCAAGGACTTCCACGGCTCCAGGAACAACCGGTTCACTTCGCCTGAACAGGCTGCAAAAAACCGCATCCAGCACCCGAGCAACGTGCTGCACTTCTTCAACGCACAGCCGGACGTCACGCCTGAGGTTTTCTCTCAGGTCTGTAGAAAATGTGTTTCTATCGTGCACACACCCATTTTTATCCTGTGCCAACTCAGTTCAAATTAAATCATCACCAACAATTAAAAGGAAACAAGCGAAAAAGACCTTTGACTAACATTTGTGTTGTGTTGTAAATTATATCTGAAGTGAAGTTTTACAGTTTCTAATAACACATGTTCTCTTTATAGATTTGTGACGAGATCGGTGTCAAGGTTCCCATCAATGTCAAAATGTTCACAGGAAAAAGTAAGTTACCATTCCCCTCATTTAAATGTACATTTTTAATCCACTGAACATATACAATATTAATAAATGTGACTGCTGTTGACATGTTTTATATTAAAGTACAGTATCTATACTTTAGAATTTTAGTTTTTAGAGAAATTAAACAAGACAAACATTTAAACCAGGAAAACGATTCATGCAATGGCTGCGGCCTCATCACTCTGGATCCAGATGTTTCTTCATTTGCAGTTTGTGTTTTAAGTGTCACCCCTCGACCCACCAGGTGGCGCTGCTCCCAGTGACCGCAGCGCTTCAGGCCTACTAGAGTGGGAGTCCATCAACGACGCCATGGAGGCTCTGGCCTTGATGAACCATTTCCAGATGAAAAACGCAAGTATGTATAAAAACGCTTTTACCTAAAAAAAAAAACATTCATCTAACTGAGTTGAACAAAAACAGGGCTGAGTTAAAAACAGTCCGATCACAGATGTTGGACTATAAGTTGAAAGTAGAGTCTCATTAATTCTGTCTTTACAACAAACATGGTAATAACGTAGCTCTTAAGAAAGAAGCTAAAGCAGCGACTTTAACATGTCGTCTGTGATGCTATTAAATCTGTTGCGACACGGGGGCGGGGAATTCTTTTATTTATAATTTCTTCCTCGTGTCGTGTGGTCGATTCACTATAACTATTGGCAACGCTGCCCCCGTGATTTCTGGTGGTACTGCTCCATTTGTCAGTATCTGTAAGTTCTCATAAGAGTTAAATATGTGAGAAAACAGCAGGAGCATGTCCACAGGGAAGTGAGCAGGACTGATGATGATGATGATGAACATGTGACTGATTCCTCTTGTGCCTCATGTTTATTGTTTCCTGATTCTCCGTCTCTTTTCTCTCGCCCACTCTCTCCAGCTGGTCCGTACCCTTACACCCTCAAACTGTGCTTCTCCACCGTTCAGCACGCCAACTGAACCTTTTAGCCGGGAAGCCGAAGATTGGTCCGCCATTCCCATGTTCACTTGTACTTAGACATGACTGCTTGCAACAACAGACCTGGGAAAATAGATTTTCAAAAACTCTGAAAATACTGTGAAACGTTTTTCTTTCACAATGACGTTAATCCCTGAAGTACAAATTCCTTATATTTGGTATTAAGCAGATGTAACAAGTGCTAACACTTAAAGTTTTTGATATTTATGCCCCAGATGTGGTTAATAGAGTATCAGTACCTGTGTGTCTATTAAGTTGTCCTTTTTACTTTTTGTATTATGCTTATACAGTAGCCTGGGAGGAAGTGTATGTGACGGACATGGTTTTACGCTCAGGTGGCGCCGTGGCAGAGGGCAACGTGGTTTTTGTAAGAGCTGTCTTTTGAAACTTTTATTATGGCTCACGTTTCATTTTCTTTTTGTGTTATTTTAATTGCTGCCGATTCAGTTCTGCAAGAATTTTGTTCTAAGAAAATAAAAAAATTCAATATAAAAGCGTTTATTGTGATGTTATTCAGAATTTACTGTTTATTTCTGTTCTGTCGGTGTCTTTGACTCGAGACTGGTCAAATTAACCCTTTTTCTGTTTTTCGAACAAACCTTATTTAATCCAGTGAAAAAGTAACAAGTTTTTTTTTGTTCACATTAATTAACTGTTTTCTGGGTTCGTTGTCTTTGGTCGTTTGTCAAGACCTTGTCTGGATGTGTGTTCTCCTCCACACTGGTCGTCAGGGTTTCCATCTGAACTTTCAGAGATGCAGATATTAACATGCTAATAATGATCATATAACTACAAACAGACCAACATGGAGCTGAAACAGGTCGTCTACACAATGGGGCGGAGTCTTTTATTCACCTTCTATTCGTATATCTAGAGAGGAAAGTGGCCACGGAGAAGAAACAACAAACCCCTAAAACACACAAAGTGCAAAATCATTAAAGTAGAAAATGAAGCCGAGAGAACGCTGTTTGGGTTTAGTTGCATTTTGGGTGTTTTTTGCAGGATGGGTTTGGTTTAGAGTCACTTAATGTCCAGATGAATATATATACACTACCGTTCAAAAGTTTGGGGTCACTTAGAAATTTCCTTATTTTTCAAAGAAAAGCACTGTTTTTTTCAATGAAGATAACATTAAATTAATCAGAAATACACTCTATACATTGTTAATGTGGTAAATGACTATTCTAGGTGGAAACGTCTGGTTTTTAATGAAATATCTACATAGGTGTATCGAGGCCCATTTCCAGCAACTATCACTCCAGTGTTCTAATGGTACATTGTGTTTGCTAATCGCCTTAGAAGACTAATGGATGATTAGAAAACCCTTGAAAACCCTTGTGCAATTATGTTAGCAGAGCTGAAAACTGTTTTGCTGGTGAGAGAAGCTATAGAACTGGCCTTCCTTTGAGCTAGTTGAGTATCTGGAGCATCACATTTGTGGGTTCGATTATACTCTCAAAATGGCCAGAAAAAGAGAACTTTCATGTGAAACTCGCCAGTCTATTCTGTTCTTGTTCTTAGAAATGAAGGCTATTCCATGCGAGAAATTGCGAAGAAACTGAAAATTTCCTACAACGGTGTGTACTACTCCCTTCAGAGAACAGCACAAACGGGCTCTAACCAGAGTAGAAGAGAAGTGGGAGGCCCGGTGCACAACTCAGCAAGAAGACAAGTATATTAGAGTCTCTAGTTTGAGAAATAGACGCCTCACAGGTCCTCAACTGGCAGCTTCTTTAAATGGTACCATAGCGCCCAGTGTCAACGTCTACAGTGAAGAGGCGACTCCGGGATGCTGGCCTTCTAGGCAGAGTGGCAAAGGCAAAGAAAAAGCCATATCTGAGACTGGCCAATAAAAAGAAAAGATTGATATGGGCAAAAGAACACAGACATTGGACAGAGGAAGATTGGAAAAAGTGTTATGGACAGACGAATCAAAGTTTGAGGTGTTTGGATCACACAGAAGAACATTAGTGAGACGCAGAACAGGTGAAAAGATGCTGGAAGAGTGCCTGACACCATCTGTCAAGCATGGTGGAGGTAATGTGATGGTCTGGGGCTGCTTTGGTGCTGGGAAAGTGGGAGATTTGTACAAGGTAAAAGGATTTTAAATAAGGAAGGCTATCACTCCATTTTGCAACGCCATGCCATACCCTGTGGACAGCGCTTGATTGGAGCCAATTTCCTCCTACAACAGGACAATGACCCAAAGCACACCTCCAAATTATGCAAGAACTATTTGGAAGAAGCAGGCAGCTGGTATGCTGTCTGTAATGGAGTACCAGCGCAGTCACCAGATCTCAACCCCATTGAGCTGCTGTGGGAGCAGCTTGACCGTATGGTACGCAAGAAGTGCCCATCAAGCCAATCCAACTTGTGGGAGGTGCTTCAGGAGGCGGGGTGACATTTCTACAGATTACCTCAACACATTAACAGCTAGAATGCCAAAGGTCTGCAATGCTGTAATTGCTGCAAATGGAGCATTCTTTGACGAAAGCAAAGTTTGAAGAACAAAATTAATATTTAATATTAATATTTCTAACCTTGTCAATGTCTTGACTATATTTTCTATTCATTTTGCAACTCATTTGATAAATAAAAGTGTGAGTTTTCATGGAAAACACGAAATTGTCTGGGTGACCCCAAACTTTTGAACGGTAGTGTATATAAATATATATATATATCACATGTACCTACACCATACCTGTATTTAGATGAATTGTTTTCTTTTTGTAGAGCTGATCCTTGTTGCAGTGATTTGTTGAGTTGGGACGTTGAACAGTTTTTCCCACCTGTGTTTCTGTAGTTTGAGACATCACGTGGTTCAGGGGTTTTCTCTGCTCATCTACCTTGTTTTCCTTTGACTTTCCAGTTTGAGCCTTATCGGCCACTGTATCCAGCTGTAAAGGAGGCTAAAGCTAAGCTAGCTGTAGGGTCACTTGTCATTGAAGTGTGTTGTGTGTCACAACCCGCGGTGAACCTTCACACAGCGGTTGTGTGTTTCTGCTTCGGCTCGAACCAGTGAACTTTATCCCCAAAGACTTTAGATTAGTTAGCTAGCAGTTAGCGTCAGTTAGCTTGGGGCTAACGTTAGCTAACCGGATCAATCATTAAACTCAGGATTCTACAACCAGCGAACCTGCGATGTTCTCCCTCCGGTCCGCGGTCAGACAATGTGAGTGTCACAGGCTGGTGTGGTTCTGTTGTGTGTTCCTGTTGTGTGTTGTTAGCTGTTCTCTGTTTTTAGCCGTTGTGTGTTGTTAGCTGTTTGTTGTGTTATTCTCTTGTTCATGAAGTGGACAGATGTGAACCCTACAGATGTTCCTTTAGCTCCGTGTCGCTTCCTGACCTGAACACAGGATCTGAGTGTCTCAGGGTGAAAGGTCACTGAGTGTCTCTGAGTGAAAGGTCACTGAGTGAAAGGTCACTGAGTGTCTCTTCACTGAGACACGAGTTCAAGTCTGTTTGTTCTGTGGAAGTTAGCACAACCAGAGAGGTTAGCTTAGCTTAGCTTAGCATTAAGAGCCAGTGGGAACAAGAGACGTGTCAATACAGTCAGAGAGCTCAATATAAATGATTAATTATCTTTAACATGTTGTTAATGTTATTCATTAACTGACCAGTTGTTAAACCAGTGCAAATCAGTTTCCATGAGCCTGAGGTGCTGGAGGACCAACAAACCCAGTGAGTTCAAACACTCCCCTGATGACACCACTCTTCCATTGAGTCTTCAACATAGACACCAGTCCTCCGACATGTCTGACTGGTTTCATCCAGACTCACGAGTTATTCACTGAAGTTAGAAAAACGTCATATCTCTCAATGGTAAAGAAAGTGGAGTGAATTCTCTCCTGATCGAGACTTTCCCCAAACTCCATGAAGACGTCTCAAGTAGTTTCTCTGTCATCCTGCTCACTAACATGATTAATAATAAGATTTAATAACAAGAATACAACTGCAGACTAATATAAAATGTCGTTGGAGGTAATTGGAGAAGTTTTGGCTCAACATGTAGAAACAGTTGATGACTTATTAAAAATGTTGAGAGCTGCAACGATTACTCAGTTGAGCTATTGGTCAACATCAAAGGAACAAATGATAGTTTGTCATTTTCAAATTAGTTGTTTATTTCCAGCTTCGACGTTTGATGCTTTTATTTTTAACTGATAAACTAATTTTTGATCTGATAAAACTAGACATTTAAAGTTTTCCTCTGTCGTTTGTGGGATATCGAAAATAGCAAATGTTTCACAATGTTCTGGCATTTTGTAAACAAAGTATTCCAACAAATAATCCACAGTGAAAATAATTGTAGCAACATTCTTGTATAAAGTCATAATTAATCATCAAATCCATCATAATCCATAAGCTAGGGTCAGAGTTGTGGTATTTTCTAGAGATGCGTCTCTTAGACATCATCTATTTTCTGTTCTGCTACAAAGTGAAGTTTTTCTTCTCACTGTCAGATTTCATGTCCACAGAAGAATCCTGTCTCCTGCTGCTGTTTTCAGTTTTCTTCATTATCAACTCGTTTCTGATCCTTCTGTGTGTTTCCCTCAGACCGAGGTCTGTGGCTTCCCAGTCAGTCGGTGGTCCGAGCCATGTCGTCTTCTGGCGGTCCCACCTCTCCGTTCACCACGCTCGCCATCAGTCACCCTGCGAAGTCCGTCACACACGTGGAGCTGCATCGTCCTGACAAACTCAACGCCATGAACTCAGCCTTCTGGAGGCAGGACTCTTTTCTATTGAGATGTTATCATTGGTCACAACGTTCAAAACAAATGTGGAATTATAATGAAACTAGTGACCAATGTTTGGATGGATATCCATGTTTAATTATATTTAGAATTAGTAACGTGTAAGAATTTACCTTAAACTATTTAAATGTATTTTTACTGCACAAGTAAGCAACACTGTAGTTTTTCTTTGTTTACATTCTCATTGTGCAAATACATTTGTCCCATTTATACTTAAGAGTTGACATCGGAACAATAAACTAATAATGTGATTATCAAAATAATTATATATATATAAAGAGAGCTAATTGATAAGTGACTGGGAGGTGACAGCAGAATCACAGAAGTGTTGTCAGTCATTTTTAATTGCTGCATATTGTTAAAGGCAACTACTTTACAAGTGATTGAAAATTAACTTTAACAGACACTTATGATGTTGAATAATTTAAGAGCGGCTGTGTTGAACCAGGAAGCAGATTTCCTTCTTACTGCACTTCTCATCATTCTGTCCTGAAAATGAAAAACCCTTCTGGTGTTTGAGGTTTTCAGCTGACGGAGCGTTTCTTGTTCTCTTCTCTGGCAGTGAGATGGTGGATTGTTTCAATGATCTCGCCGCAGACCCGGACTGCAGAGTGGTGGTTGTCTCTGGAGCAGGGAGGCTCTTCACAGCAGGTGGGGATCCGACCCTTTTCTCCCATTCAGAATTGTGCTGTTTTCAGAGAGTTGTGTTTATTGATGGGCTGCGGCCTTGTTGTCCAGGTATCGATCTGATGGACATGGCCGGCGACGTCCTCCAGCCTCAGGGCGACGACACGGCCAGAATCTCCTGGAACCTCAGAAAAAAGATCGCCAAGTATCAAGAGACGTTCTCCGTCATAGAGAAGGTGAGAAGACCTGGAGACGGGTTCTGTTCCTCACAGCGAGGAACCACGAGACCGGTTTATCATTTCAAACACAGTGAAGGAAGAACGCACAACATTCAGTTTACTGTCAACAACACAAGTAGATTGTTTCAGTAAATATCTGAAATTATTTAATGGATTTAGCTCTGATTATAAGATCAGACCAGTCACACGTTTGTCATGTATTTGAACAATATTGAAACTATTTGGTTGTTAATGTGTTTTCCTGTGAAATCATTCATGGTTGTTTTCTTCTCAGTGTCCAAAGCCTGTTGTAGTGGCCGTGCACGGAGCCTGTATTGGAGGAGGTGAGACGCGTCGAGCTCAGATTCTACGTTTAAGTGTTTTATTTTGTTTAGAATCACACATCACAAGGTTTCCTCACAGTCATCAGAGTTCATCAGGTTTCACACGTGAACGTGTTCAGACTACGAACAGTGTAGTTCAGGTTCTTCCTGACGAGGATGTGCATGAAAATCAGATGAGAAATTCCTGTTAATCTCACATTCTGTCTCCGTTGGTCTTTTAACACTAAATCTTGTCCTCTCTGTTTCTCCAGAGTAAGTTTGCCTCAGTTCTTTTTGTTACTTTCTTGTATATTTTGCCATGTTTATTTATTAGTAATTACAGATTATATGAAAGGATTTGATTATGAATCAGAGAAAGTGAGTTCACTGTGGACACTGCTCTGCTGCAGGTGTGGACCTGATCACAGCCTGCGACATCCGCCTGTGTACCCAGGACGCCTGGTTCCAGGTGAAGGTAAGAACCTGTCAGTCAATTCTCTTTATTCCAGATGATTAAGACAAAAGTAAACTGAGCCAGTGAAAGAAAGAGACGAGTAAATCTAATCGTTTGTCAATCTCAGTGCAAAACAAAAAGTATTTGATTGAAAACTTTCATAGTTTAAATATAGGAAAATAAAAAATAGATAAATCATAAACTGAAGAGAACTTTCTTTCATTTTATAAAGCATGAGTAGACTACTCCCTGTATTAAAGGACACGTGTGATATTTGGGGATGATGAGACCACGATGTAACGTGTCCAGTTTTGTGTTTGACAGGAAGTAGATATTGGACTTGCAGCAGACGTTGGGACTCTGCAGAGACTTCCTAAAGTCATCGGCAGCCGCAGGTAAACAGAGTTTTCTAATAACATGTAGGAAAACACGTGATGTGCCAAGCGTGTAGAAGCAACAGAATTACCAGTTACAAGTTAGTCTCAGTACTAAGTCACAAAAACATCATATACTCACTTTTTTTACTTGTATGTAAAATGTACGAGATTACTGTTGTATTCTATGTACTAAGACACTTTCTCAAAAAGTCATGGTATGATAGTAAACCCCTCCCTGGTCTGTGTCCAGCCTCGTGAACGACTTGGCTCTGACGGCGAGGAGGATGTACGCAGATGAGGCTAAGAGCAGCGGACTGGTCAGGTGAACATCCTCATGAACCATCTACACAATATACTCACACCTTTTGGTCAATGTTGTTTAACTACATTTAGGACTAAAATGGGGATGAAGCCGATTACAGGAACATAATCTGGGCACATCACCATGACAACCTGGTTCTACAGATCATTGTCTCAGGGGCGGAGTCGAACCTGATCGAGCTTAACAAAGTGTATTTCCTGTGTCTCGCTGCAGATTTACTCAGAAATATTTATATTAAAGGAAAGATTTTCAACTACAAATCAAAACTTTATGATTTCACCTATTTTGAAGCAACATGTTG
Organism: Hippoglossus stenolepis; assembly: GCF_022539355.2. NCBI lineage: Eukaryota > Metazoa > Chordata > Actinopteri > Pleuronectiformes > Pleuronectidae > Hippoglossus > Hippoglossus stenolepis. The sequence goes on along the minus strand of NC_061486.1, from coordinate 2,116,089 downwards.
GACATTTTAAAATCCACCACACGTTTTCTGTGCAGCCGAGTGTTTGCAGATAAGGAGGCCATGATCACCGGGGCGGTGGAGATGGCCGGGGAGATCGCCGGTCGCAGTCCTGTCGCTGTGCAAGGCACCAAAATCAACCTCATCTACTCCAGAGACCACAGCGTGGCAGAGGGACTGGACTACATGGTAACGTCACCACGTCCTTCAAGAAAAACAAGGTCAGGTCCGCATCATCCTGCCTCAGTCACTGATCTCTTCTCTTCCCCTCAGGCCACGTGGAACATGAGCATGCTTCAGACCGAGGATGTGATCAAATCAGCTCAGGCCTCCATGGAGAAGAAAAGCCCCAAGACCCAGACGTTCTCCAAACTCTGAAGCCTCATGAGAAGCTGCTGTCGTGGCCTTAATGAAAAACAACAAGCTCATAACAACAAATCTAAAAAACTAACAAGGAATCTGAGGAGAGGAGGAAGAGACATTCAGAGATGGAGGCTTGAACCAGTGAGATGATGGAGTTCATCCCAAAGATCTGCATCGATGTTTGTATGGAAAAGCATCTGAAAACAGGATGTTACACTCGGCATCTAAACTAAGACATTATCATCCTTCATGTGTGGATGAAGAGTCTAACATTCAGGTGGAAGTGAGTGACAGGCGTCAGTGCAGCTCACTCACCTGCTTCAACTGACTCACTTTGTTAACATTTAAAAAACAGTAACATCCAGTTTTGTTCCTCTGTAAATGACCTCATGAATGTTTTCTTATTAAAAAGAGACTCATCTGAAAGTTGCCTGAGATTTAAAAACCTGCTACTTCAACCACATTCAGGTCAAATTCAGTTTGAGCACAAAGTCAGATTTAAATAACTTAAATACTTTATTATAAAACTTTACAAAACTAGAACTGTCACATGGAGTCACTGCTGCGTCTGCTTGGCTCGAAGCTTCTCTAAAGTTTTCTGTGAAGAGATGGAAGAAAAAAAAAATTCTATCAAACTCAATTCAACAACAAGTGAATCATAGTTTTAACAGGTTTTTTTTACCTTGTGGAATTCTTTGGCCTTCAGTCGGTTTTGTGCGGAAGCTTCCTGTCGGCTCCGGATGGTTTTCTGCTGCTTCACCTCCTCCAGCTGATGGAACAGTCTGAGGAAACCGTTTCATTTGGGATGAGATTTAATTCCATCAAGAAGGTTTTCATCTGCGTTTGTTAATCAGATGGATTATGTAAAAACCAATAGACCGATGTGTGCAGGTCAGGAAGAACATGCTTTACCATTATGAGATAAATGTGGTTTCATAAGGAGACTGCTGGGCCTGGGCGGGGGTGTGAGCTTCTAGTTTTATGTATGTAGCCACTTCTAAAAGGTTTAATCTCTTAAATATGACTTAAAGTTCTAAAGTTCTCAGCCATAAAGATTTGAACGCCCTCAGCTCCGTGTGTTCTGGTGGAGTAACGGTGCAGGATCCTCCTCCTCTCACCGTACCTCTGAGTTCTCTGGTACATCTCACTAACGTCCCGCTTCCTTTGCTCTGGGCCGTAGATCTTCACCTCTTTCAGCACGGAGGCGCTCGCTGGCAGAAAACAGAAGTCGGAATAAAATGAACGAATGAAAGACAGAGCAATGGAAAGAAAAGAGAAAGAAATGAACTCATTTGAAAACAAGGCACATTACATAGTAAGGTTGAGAGAAAGAAAGAAACAGAAGTAAAAATAGAAAAGGAAGTAAAGACAGAAAACTGATATGAAGTTTACAAACCTGGAGGTGGAGGCTGACCCTTTCTCTGCTGGATGAAAGCAGACGTTTCACTCTCTCCGTCCTTTGACTCGTCAGTTTGAAGTCGAAGTTCGGATTCCTCTTCTCTGGCTTCAGATTCAGCTCGATTCTTGTTCAGAGCCACTTTGGCCTTGATGCCTTCCACCCTGCGAGAGGATCTCTGGATCAGAGCCCTGCGCTTCTGCTCGTTCACGTCCTGCAGGCGTCTGCTCAGATCCCAGTGAGCGTCCAGGACCATCACTTCATGGAGGGAGGGAAGGAACAGAGGGAGACATTTACTTAAGTTCACAAAAGATCTGACTGAAACAGAGAAATAATATTTTTAATTGATCATGTCTTGCTCCTTTTTGTTCCTGAAAACATCCACATTTACTTTATTTGACTAGAACGGACCTTTCCCCTAATGAGACCACATTCAAACTGCACCAAACTACACACTCATAAATATCAGTCCTCTAAACACTTTTCATCAAGTTCCACAAATTATTTGAGAGATCAACATGTTTTCTCTGTCAATGTTAAAGGGGACATAGCATGCAAATTCCACTTTGTTCGTGCTTCTACACGTTAATGTGGGTATCTGGCTCATGTCTACCAACCCCAAAACTCTGAAAAAAACACTCGCGCGTTTTGTTATGGTTCCTCTAAGTCAGAAACGTCATGCTTGAGTGACTGGAATGAGCTTCCTGTGTATTGTGTCGTAACAAGGAACTGGAAGTCTCCCTACATGGCCTTGTGTGCTTGTAGTGGATGGGCAGAGGGGGACATTTAAGGGGAATACAAAGTATGGGATGCATATTTGATAATTTATATTGTTTAAAATCATGGGGGGAGAGGGGGGAGCTGGCTCATTAGCATTTAAAGGAACAGGCACTCAAAACAGGTCACTCTGTGGAGGGCTGTTTTATATGATCCTTGTGGTATTTTGACCAAAGTATGTTACAGACATTTCATTAAGACCCCAAGGAACCATATCAACTTGTGGTAAAATGGGCATGCTATGTCCCCTTTAAAAAAAAGGAAACTTATTCCTGGTCCAATCAGCAGCTTCCCACGGTTCAGCCACTGATCTCTATGCTGAATATTTTCAGTCTAACTTTACCTGGATGAGTTTGAGCTCCGTCCTCCGGTAACAACGTGGATTCTTCCCCCTACAGGAGACATGTTTCATGTTCAGATCAGAAATCCACCACTACAGAGGGTGAGTCACAGCGCTGATGGATGTACAACTACCTCTGTCTCTTTGCTGTTCTGTCCTTCCTCATCTGGACTGTTCTCTTCACAAACCTCCTCTTCCTCAGTGATGGTCGTGTCTTCGTCTGTCAGACTCACCAGTGTTATCTCCGACTGCTCCAGGATCCCCTTCTCACAGGCCGCTTCCTGAGGCCAGGTGGAAAAGACACAACTCAGACGATGACATATCACACGTTACAAAAATAAAATGATTGACAATGCGATCATACCATGATCTTATGGAAGAGGGGAATATCCTTCCTCAGGTTGGAGCCCGGCTCAGAAGTCATTTCTTCACCAACGTCACTGAATTGAACTGAATCCCGAAACCTTTCAGTAGAGCAGCTCCCTCCTGCAGCGCCTCCTGCTGGCTGCGATGTGTCTGCAGCAGGTGCTTCATCACGCATGGTTAAATTTGACAGACTCAGAGCCGTCAGCTCCACGTCTGCACTCATGGTGTCTTCCAGCACGAGGGCAGATTCCTGGGTTCGGTCCTGGAGGAGTTCGTGTGAGGCAGGATTCTCTGAGCGAAGGCGTTCAGGCGACGGGTCGGACTCGACAGAGGAATCACTGCGAGTGTCAGACCCTTCAGGACGGGAGGAAACACTGCGCTCCTCACTGGTCAGCTCAGGTGAGGACGGCCCTTTGTGTGCGAGCAGGTGAAAGGTCATGGAGGGGTCGGCTGTGTCGTTGTGGGTGACCTCAGCCAGCAGCGGCTGGAAAGAGTCGGAGCCTGGAAAAACTAAAAGAAGTGAACATACAGTTAAGTTTCTTACCAGGTAAGAAAAACCACTGCAGCTTCGATAGGATACAGATATTTATATTATGCACAATGACAGTTTCTTCTCTGTTAAAATCACCATAAGGTCTCTGGTCACTTGAATTCACCGTTTTCTCACCGTCTGTCCTTTCGGGGTCCAGGTCCATTGGACTGGTTTGGTTCTGTGGCATCTGGTCCTGTGGATGTGGACTCGCAGCCGGGACAGTGGCACGGTGTGACGACGCTTCAGGAGGAGACACTGGGTGTGACGGGACACTGGCCTCCGCTGGGACACTAGGATCCATGTGGGTCCGTTCACCTACAGCAGCGGAGAAACCAACAGACTTATTTTCCATCCATCATTTGTTAATCAGATGAATGAATCAGAGGAAGATTGGAGTCTCACTGCATGAATCAGTCCCCCCCCCCTTCTGGTACCTGACACTCCACTGTGCTGATCGGTATCCGGCTCCCCAACCAGCGGCCTCATCTGGCTTTCCTCCTGAACTTCATCCAACCACGTGGTCGACTGCTCCGCCACCATCGGCCCCATCAGCTGACTCGCGTCCTGCCAGCCGCTCTGACCATTAGAGCTGGACCGATGGGAGAGTCGACCAATCATCCGACTCACAGTGGAATCCCATCCACCTTGACCCACGCTCACTGGAAGCTGACCGATCATGGACGAGTGAGCCGACGGTTGACCGACCAGTCGCTCCATGGCCGAGTCCCTCTGGTCCGCAGCGAGGCAGGAGGACTGCTCTGCCAGCTGGCCAATCAGAGGCCTGAACGAGTCCTCAGCCTGTGATGAGGTGTCACCTGGGAAGTGATCCTGGATTGGATGGACAGTGAAGTCTCGATCCTGTAACAAAAACAGATCAACTGACTGATTAGAGTTCAAACTCTGTTCTTGTGAACAGGGTAAAGTGGATTGTGAGTCACTGACCAGGTCACGTTGTGTCCGAGTCCCCGAGGGACGAGTCTGACGACCTTCGCCCTCTGCTCGCGTCTCCGAGGCTCCAACCAGAGATCCGGGCTCGTCCACATACGAGGCTTCACTGTCTGAGGAGGGAAAGAAGGATTAATGATATAAACTGAAACAAGTTTGTGGAGTTTCATCTCTTGATTTCCAACAAACAAAAAATCATGACAATGTGGAAACGCTGGAGGCGTCGTTCACAGTAAAGATTCTGTATCAGACGGAGCAGCTCCTCTCAGCTTCAGCTCATCTGGGTTTATTTGTATGTTGTTATTTAGCAGGATTAAACAAACAAAGATGATTACCACTGAAGTAAGTGGGAGGATGTGTGTGGGTCAGGAGAGAACCCATTCAAATGTTGTGATCTGGATCTACCTGTCGCTCTCCCAGCGGAGCTGAGGGAGAAGTCGAGCTCCCTCGTGTATCGGTCGATAATGCGCTGAATGCTGCCGTCGTTAAACAGAGTTTGAACAGCGGCACCATGACGACGTGCAGCTGACGTGTCCTTAATGAAGGAGAATTGACCGGTCGGAGAGGAGACGTCGAGAACATCAGCTCCATGTTCCTCACAGAGTGCGACAGGTGGGGATTTGTCTAAAGAAGAGAAAAGAGGAGAATGATTCAGGCTCAAACTATTGACACTGGATCCGGGACTCGGGGTAGAGCACCTTGAGCTAAAAGACACGCTACTGTCGTCTCACCAGTGTTTACGTTTTGCTCAGGATCGGTGGTGATGTAGCTGCCGGTGGAGATGCTGGTGGAGGAGAGGCAGTCAGGATCAGGAGGCCTGAGGGGAGACTGACACACACACACACAGGTCATTTCATACGTTCAAGTCGTTAGGTTCTCGCTGAGCTCAGCTCAAGTGTAGAAACCATCATGAAATGTATTTGATTCAATACTTTTCTGGTTCAGTAATTTCACATCATTGCTCAGAAAAAACAAACAAACACTTATAAACTTTCCTCCAAACAACAACTCCCCAACACACACAAATACATCACACCCTGACTTATACATCAAACAACCCCCCCCAACACACACAGTTTAACATTTTATACTTTCAGAAGTCGAGCTCAGCTCAAGTGTAGAAACCATCACAAAATGTATTTTGTTGAAATACTTTTCTGGTTTAGTAATTTCACATCATTGCTCAGAAAAACAAAAAACACACACACACAAAAAGACACCACTCTTTACACATTTCACTCTACAAAACCAATCTCCCAAACACACACACGCACATAAAATGGAGAAAAGCTTCTCAAGCATAATCAGAGTCTGAGGCAGATCCTGCCAAAGCTTCAGATTTGGCTAAATGTCATCATCGATCCACATGTGAACCTCAGAGAGCTTTTAGAAAAGAATCACAGGCAACATGCAGTGAAACTCAGATAACTAACCCTAGAACCATTGTTTGTTAAAATGTTATAATCAAAATCATACATCCGTCAACTGCACGTCAGAAGGTTTCTTCTAATTGAGCAGACAGATGCTGATTCACTGAACTGTTCCTTCACCTGTGACGCTCTCACATTAGTGCCTCGTTCCAAAGGAAAGACTACGAGCTGTTACCTCGGTGAAGGATCTGTGGCTTGTGGCTGCCGGACCAGAGAAGTCGGCTCCTCTCCCAGAGTCAGACGAAGGAGGCGAGATCATTCTCAGGACAGAATCTGAAAAAACAAGGTTTCAGCACAGTGGAAATATTCTTATGTCACAAAATGCTACAATGTTCCTCGTCTGTATTCCTTCACCTACGCACCAGAGTCTGAAGATGTTACTGCTCCCGTCAGCAGTCTCTCTCTCCAGATGTGATGCTGGGACGTCTCCGAGTTCGTCCCGAAGCTGCTCGAGCTGTCAACCGTCCGTTTCCCGCTGCTGGACACAGAGGGCGTGTCCAGAGTTCTGTCAGATGAGACAGACAAATCTGATTCCTCCTGCGGATCCCAGTTTACAGCGTGTGATGGTACGTTCAGGTTCTTCTCTGGGCCTGGAGGAAACAATACGTATCAGCTCATACTCTATACTGCTTTCATAGTTCGGGCAACAGTATTCTAATAATTGTTTCTGGGGCTGAGCCGACCTGTGATTTTGCCGTTATTGACGGACGTCTCCACCTCTTGAATCGCACTGAGCTCGTGTTGTTCAGTCGCCTCCATGATTCCCAGTCGGATGCGGGTCACTGGGGGCTTCGCTGCTCGGACAGGAGGGGGGAGGAGTTCTGGCAGGAGGACGGACGCTGGAGCAGGAGCACTGGTCTGAGCGATGGGATCTTAATTAAAAAAAAGTATAGGGTTTGAATGAAACTGCAACATTTATAATGAATTTAAACACGATTACTGATGCAGAATTAAATATATATAAAAATCTATACAATCAATTTGAATAAGTAGCACCAACGTGACAGTAAATCTGTCTCAACAGATCAGATTGAAACATGAGAAGGTGGATAGAGTAAAGTGGAAAAGACTGACTCACCACTGCCACACGGTGGTAGGTGAGGGGAAGCCTCCCTGTTGTCAGGGTCTTGGAGGCGTGATAACGTTCCTCCGTTAGACTCCTCGATCGCTCTCAGCAGGAACGCAAGTAATCTGAGGCGAGTCTGACCCGTGTTCTCTGAAACCAGCTCTTCACTGGGAGCGTCTGGAACTGGCTGAGGGGGGGGGGAATAGAGCAGAACAGGAAAGATGTTTTTAAAGAGCTTTTGAGAAAAAAGAGGCTCAAACTATTCAGATGTCTTTTCCTTTAATTCACACTAGTGAATTAAAGCAGAACTTTTCTTCACTTACTTGTGCATCAGTTTGAATCAAAGCCTTTAACGTCTCCTTCTGCCGCCTCATCTGCTCCATCTCATCTTCCCGCCTCCGCCTCTCCTCTTCCTGCTGCAGCTCTACCGCCTCCCTCTGCTCCTGCATTCGTCTCTGCACCTCCTGCAGCTCTCCCCTCTGCCTCTCCTCCTCTTCTTGCTGCAGCTCTACTGCCTCCCTCTGCTGCTGAACACGTCTCTGGAACTCCTGCAGCTCTACTTCCCGTCTCTGCTCCTGCATGTGTCTCTGCACCTCCTGCAACCTAACTTTTCCCGTCTCTGGAACTCCTGCAGCTCTACTTCCCGTCTCTGCACCTCCTGCAGCTCTCCCCTCCGCCTCTCCTCTTCTTGCTGCAGGTCTACTGCCTCCCTCTGCTCCTGCACACGCCTCTGGAACTCCTGCAGCTCTCGCCTCTGCCTCCCCTTGTCGTCCCTTCTGGAGCTCAACAGGATCCCGGGCTGAACCTCTGCATGGCCTGGAACCAGAGGTGCATCATCCCAGATGCTCGGGCTGGTGGCCTGGATGGGATCAGAGGATCGCTGGAGTGGGATGTTGGTTGAGGGACGTGTTGTGAACAGTTTGTGAGGCGGAGGCTCTGTGGTGAGCGAGGAGGGTCTCACCCTCTGTGGAAGGTGCTCGGTTACTCTCTCCATTATGTTGTCGGTGAGCCAGGAGCTCACGTCTGGTCTTTGGTTCCTTGAACGATTTGAGCGAGATTCCACTTCCTCAGGCAGCAGCTTGGAACCAGAGCTCAAACTGGAGCCAGGAAGACGTGGAGGTGAAGCCAGAATGTCAGACTCTCTAGTGGGAACTTCTGAGGTTAGTGGTTTATTATGGATGAATGATGGGACTGCAGGAGTTGTGGTTAGAGGTCGAGGGGTTGGAAGATGCAGCGGCTGAGTGCTGTGCAGCGGTGGGTGACCTGGAGGTACGACAGCGGACAGCAACAATGGGGAGGTCATGCTGTAACGAATTCGCAGAGCTCGCTGGTATTCCTCCAGACGCTGGCGAGCCACTTCCACGGACCTCTGGTGAACTCTAAAATAAAAAAGATGGTAAAGGATTAAAGAAGTGTGTTTTACCTTTATCTCCCCAAATCTGCCTCAAGGGGATTTAAAATCGACACAGTATGACACCTTAGACCTTTAGAGATTTACTTTCAAGAACAACTAAATAGAAAAGTGTTGAATCACATCATATTTCATCATTAGACTTTAAAACTCACCTGTTTTGTTCCAGCAGCCGTTGTTGATATTCTCTGATCCTCCGGTGGTGGTCATCTTCACCTGCAGGGGGCTCCAGCTGCAGAAAGCAGAGGTGTAGCTAACAATCAATTGTCACTGAAGTAATTGAACGGAGCTGAAAACACTGATCAGATTTTAAAATGACTGCAAAACCTGTAAAAAACAAATTTGAGTGATAGCAACAAATGTGAATCACCATATGAAGAATGATTAGGACCATGAACAGCTTTAAAACTGAACTGACCTCAGTTGCTGGACCAGTGGGGACCGAGGCCACTTCCTGATCCTGGTCAGTTACGTCTGATTGGTTCAAATCCACTTCCTGCGTCCCAGCAGCAGCAGCTTTCAGATGTTCCCTCTCCTGCTGAGCCTCCAGCAGCATCTGCTCCAGTTTGACCTTCTGCTTTTCAAGCTCCTGCAGCAAAACCACCTGCTGCTGCTTCTCCCGCTCAAGCTCCTCCTCCTACACAAATGAAAAACATGTAAAACAGTGACTGAAAAATTACCTCCAGGTCGATCATAGAGACAGATTCTGACCCATAATCTAATTTGCAGCAGGGCTCAAAAAACATTTGAGGAATCAGTTTCCTTAAAGACAATCGAAGTGGACACTTCAGAGCCAACATAATCAAATCTGTCCAGGTGTCTGTCGACCTCCAGCAGATCAACCTTCTCCACAGGAAATCACAACCAGCTCAGAATGGAGCTCATGTCTTTCTCTGCACGATTCAATGAAACATCCACCGGTCTCCATTATTCTCAACTTCACTTTGCTTTTGAACGTTTTGCCACAAACAGATTCTGGTGCTTTGGCTCCAGAACACGAAACAAAACAAAGAGCTGCAGATGTTTCATGATACAAAAAAGAAAACACGTCCAAAGCCGACGGAGACGTGAAGTCCTGAGCAGCCAACTCCTGCTTTAGAGGGAGGCTGCACTGATGAAGTGATGATGATCACCTGGCTCAATACATTCTGACCAATCACACGACAGCTCCAATTGAAATAGTGGGTTTGCTGACAACTAAAATTCAAACAGCTGTAATTAATTGTGACGTCTGTGTTGAAACAAGAAAGTGATGGAGACAAATATTTGTCCTGTTAGAAGGTAGAACAGCAGCCTCCATGTTTCCATGTCTCTACAGTATGTTCTGTGATGTTTATATGAGGTATAAAAGCATTTAGACCTGATTATCTGTGAATGATTATCTGCCTGCATTCACTGTGTATAAAAATAATTCTCTCCGTCCTGTAGAAAAGGAACCAGTGTGTATATTTACCCTTTTCTTTCGTTCTTCTCCAAAGTCTTGGATTCTGTTTGCGAGTTCATCAGGAAGTTGAGTATTTGCTGCAGGTGACGGCTCTGACGTCTCCAGTGCTGATCAAATGAAATACAAGAAACACAAGTTTACAACCTTACAACATCTAAACAAGTAAAATGTTCAAGAATAACTGTATAACATTTAGATGTACCAGTTATTATTATGAATAATATAGAAATGAAAGTGTCGATGGGGCAAGAGATGAAAGCCAAAACAAAAGGTAAAGTTTTATTACAGCTGACAATCGTGGATGTTTTATCTGGTGGTGAGAGAACCGGCTGCAGGAGCTCGATGGGAGCTGGCTGGTTCTTCTCCTCGCTGGTCAGGGAGCCGGTCTCGATGGTGGTGTCGCGCTCCGGGATCTGATCCGTCATGACAGTCGGTGAATCAGCTGGAGACACACGACTGCTGTGTTCAGTCCACTGGTTCCTCTGACCTCTGATACGATCCAGGAGTTTCTTCAACGCCCGCCGAGGAGCAGGTTTGGAGGGTCCCACTGAAAATCCAGAAAAACGATGAATGCAGTTATGAATCGGTGAAGATGAGTTTCAAGATCAGAGTATTGATCTTTGTGTAAATGCCAAAGGGTACCTGACATTTTCAAGCCTTCTAACAACCCTGACCACTTCATGAACTTAGTGTTCCTGTCGCTTCTCTTCACCTTGAGCGGATGTTTCCTGCTCATTGCGCTCAGCCTCTTGCTCAGCTTCATGTGAAGAGTTTTCTGTTCCCGGTGAGGTGATTTCATCCAGAGTGACGTCCAGCTCTTGGTCCTGGCTGCCTGTGGACAGAGCTGGGAGGGGCTCCGGAGCCAGCTGGACCACCAGGTCACCTTTGACCCCTGGGATCGGACAAAGACATTTAAAGAGGCTACATTAAAAACTATATAGCTGCTTTGAGACATGCACTGAATTTCACTTCAAAACTATTTGCAAGATTTTAAACATACTTCAATCACCCTATTCAACAAAACATAACAAAGCACTGCAGCACTGATCAGTCCTTACTCCTCTCTCCTGTGTACATGTCCTCAAAGGCAAACTCAATCTCCCTCTGGAAGTCGTCCCTCGTCTCCTGTCTCTTGTAGAGAGGCTGGAAGATCTGAGGAGGCATCTGTGACACCTGCTGTCTCCTCCTCAGCAGGTCGGTCTGCTGCATGTGCTCCAGTTCAACAAGCAAGCGCTCACGATCCTGAAGAGAGCATCAAAGAGTTGTACTTCATTTATTTCTTATTAAGAACTGCAGCAGGACTTTTGACAACATGAGTTCTGGTGTCAGTAACCGCTGTTACCTGTACGAGCTGTTCCCTCTTCAGGGCCTGCCTCCCCCTGAGACGAGCCTTCTCAAGCTGCTCCTCTCTCCTCCTCGTTTCCTCCCTCTGCAGCTCCTGCTGTCTCCTCACCTCCAGCTCAGCTTCCTCATGAGCATTCATCTGTGGACACATCTATAGATTAGACTCTGATCGGGGGGGGAGTTAACAGACCATGGGGTTCCTTTCATATGATAATCAGAGGACGTACCTGCTGTGTGTCTTCCTCTCTGTCCACTGTGCTCTCTGGCATGTTGTAATGTGTGGCAGCGAAGGCACTCACATCAGATTTCTTCACTACGTGTGGCTTCTTATAATCGATGTTCTGTTTGAACAAGAGAAGACTCTGTTACCATGAAGAACCAAAACAATGCAACCTGGAAAACTAAATTAAAATTTAAAAACTGGCCAACTGATTTATTCTCTAACATGCGAGCTAGCAAACCCAGGTGTCTTCTCAGGCCTACATTCAGAAATGTGTCCTTAATAATCTGTTGGGGTGAATCACCTGAACGGGGTTGGGGGGAGGCGGCGGGAGCCGGACCACCTTTGCTGATCTCTCCTTTTCTGTCTGCAGTGCCTTCCTCCTGGAACTGACGAGTCTACAGAGAAACAAGAGGAACAGACTTGTTCTTTCTGAGGACATTCAACATGTAAACATCTTAGAAGTGAATATTTGTGATGCTGCTCACTGGCTTTGTCTCTCGTGTTCTTTGAGTCTCTGTGATTTCAGCTCCTTCAGGGCTTCTCGATAACGCTGATCTGCTTTGGCGTGATTTTCCTCCTCCCTCTGAGCAATGGCTGCCAAGTCGGGTTCCTTGATGACATGAATCCAAATGGTCACAAACAAATAACATTTCTAGAAACATCATATTCATCGTCTGGTAAGTTTATTGTACACATTTTGATTTCAGAAGTTTAGTTTTATTTTCTCAGAATTCACCCTAAATCTTGTCTGCAGAGAATCGGACTCATCATCGATGGAGATGTTTCTACGGCTGTGAAAGCTTCATTAGCAGGTTGATCTTCTTCAGTCAGGACAAGATGAAGCTGTTGTGCTTCTTGTTTTAGACCGATTCCGTTTTCCATTATGTCACAAACTGTTTCTTCTAACCAATGTTGTAAATACTGTTATTTAGTGGATGTGTTCAGCATCTGTTGCTCTTGTGTCCGTGCTGGGAGACGAACCCCTCACATGTGACTCTCTGAGGTTTCTAAGTTATTAGGGTGGTTTGTCCTTCCTCTTGTTGAGGGGTAAGAACAGAGGACGTCGCACCTTTTTAAGATCTATGAGACCAATTGTGATTTGTGAATATGGGTTAAACAAATATACCCATCTTACATTTTCCTTCGCGCTCCTGTGTCCCTGTCCCAGCAGCTGGAGACTGTCCTGGTACAGCCTCTGCAGCGCGTGGAGCTTCTCCTGCTGCTGCCGCTCCCAGTCCCGCCGCAGCTGCTCCCCCAGCAGCTCCAGCTCCCGCTGCCGCCTCTGCTCCACCGCCTGTCGGATCTGCTGAGCGATGTGTCGCTGCTGCTCCCGCACCTGGAGGGCGAAGGGAAACACGTGCCAAGGAGTTTAAAGATGTACAGAAGAAGTCCAGAGACGGAAGTCGTATCTCGGATGTTACCTCGTCACATTGCTCGTGGCTTTGAGACAGATCAGGAACAGATCGATCAAAGGGTCCGAGCAGCACTTACTGAACGTGTGCTAAGAAGAACACACACTTTACAGACAGGCGCCATTATTCACCTGCTGTATCCGCAGCTTCCGCCTCCTCTCGTGTTCTTCTCTTATGATCCGAGCCTCCTCGTTGGGGCTCGGTCTCAGTTTCACCAGTTTCCTCTTCATCTTCTCTGAATGCTCCCGCGGACATGTCCCACCCAGCAGCTATGGAGATGTTTCCGTCCACATGGAGGAAACATCTGACGAAGCTGAACGTTTGTAAAGCATCGCGTCCCGGAGAGAAACGAACCGCACGAGCTTTTGTTTATTTTGAACCGAAGCGACGCCGAAAACCGTTTTCTCCTCCGCGTCACATCCGGTAGTTTAAACTGCCCGCCGTACCGTTTCCGGGCAGAACAAAACATAACCGATGGTTCCTACCCGTGGACTAAATAGGTTCCCACGCTGAAATGTCACCGCTAAAACAAATTCAATATTATAACATAAAAAATATCTACAAATTAAATCAAATGAAAATAAAGCAGTTGTGACCTGATGGTGAATCTTCAAGATAAGTAACAGGAAGCAGCTAAAAACGACATCCGGCCCGCTGGGGGCAGCAGAGGACTCTTGTTCCGGTGAAGCGAGCAGAGCACTGTGAACTGTGTCCGGACATTTCTGTAAAATAAATAAAACCTCCGGTGAGTAAACAGTGAAACCAGGAATCTGCTGAATATCACAGGTGAGACTCACATAATTAAACATAATGTTATGATCATATTCATTCATATTTCTTTATTTATCCTGTAAGATCAGCCGGGGGCTAGCTGGTGTTAGCTAGACGCAGCTGTAAACAATGTAAAGCAGCTTGTGCAGGCGTCACTAATACAACTAATTCAGTTTATTTAACTATAATTTATATATATTATTTATGTATTTATATGTATTTACTTATGTGAAGCTTTGAGAGTTAACAGATGCAGCTCCAGGTCCTAAATTATCACAATAACATGTATTTATATGGTTTAGAAAAGTCTTACAGGCATTAAGTCCTAAATAAATGACATTAAATGTATCACAAAAGTCTTAAATATCATTTATAAAGGTCTCAACTGTTTTTACAACCAGTCATAGACAGTAATGTCATGTGTTTGTAGGAGATCTTAGCAACAACTGTCACCTCTGATATAATGTTAAGGACAGAGATTGAGTCCTGTTAAACCCTTTGAGGCAAATGGAGAATACAGGCCATACAAATGATTAAAAATAAATACAAATATTTTGTAAATCAACGTGAATTGTTATTTAAAAATCTAAAAGTCTGGCAGCTCAGGTTGCAGGGATCTACTTTCTGAGCTGCTTTGTTTTTCACTGCGTCTCAAACTGTCCTTCTCCTCTCAGGCTCGTCATCATGTCTGGTCCGGCAGTGAGGGTCAGCATCGAGTCTTCCTGTGAGAAGCAGGTGCAGGAAGTGGCCCTGGATGGAACAGAGACGTACGTCCCTCCCCTGTCCATGTCCCAGAACTTGGCAAAGTTGGCACAAAGAATTGACTTCAGCCAGGGATCGGACTCCGAGGAGGAGGCTGCAGAAGGCGAGCACAGGGACCGCGAGTGGGGCAAGCAGGAGCAGCCAGAGGAAGAAGAAGGTAACGTGTGGTCAAGAGGAAGAAGCAGAGCTAGATTCTGTCAATCTGACTGACGCCATCAATAAATGATCAATCATCAATTCAGTAGAGGCTCAGCTAAGTTCATGTTTAAACTACAGATCAGAAGTGTCTCTGTCAAGCTCCCTACTGGTCAATACTTTTCTGGACTTACTGAAAATGTGAAAGAGATGTTTTGATGGAGGGAAATCAGCAAATATGGTAAATTACAAAGTTTAATATCACTGAATTATTTAAATTTAAATTAAATTAGGAAAGCATAGAGACTATTGTTTGTCACTTGCATCACTTTCAGCAACACCGGTTTCCAACAGTCCAGTTTCCATGGCCCTGCTAATGGATGGATTCAAAACAAAATGTACTCATATGAGAAAAGATTGATATGGGTTCTATATTTTCTTTGTTAGAATAAAACCTTATCATCGGTTTCTGGACACAGGCACAGTGAAGTTCCAGCCGTCTCTCTGGCCCTGGGACTCGGTGCGGAACAACCTGCGCAGTGCTCTGACCGAGATGTGTGTTCTCAATGATGTGCTCAGCGTGGTGAAGGAAAAGAAGTACATGGCCTTAGACCCGGTGTCTCAGGATCCATCAGCTGGGAAGGTAAACTGCAAAAGAATATCACTGTCAACGTTTACACTGAACCGTCTTTGGTTCATGACTCTAAAAGGGATGTGTGCACCTTCTCTGGTAACCAGTTAGACACACACAGTTTTAACTCTAACATCAGCATGTTGCCCTTTGTTTAGACTCCCCAGGTGTTCCAGCTGATCAGTAAAAAGAAATCGTTGGCCATAGCAGCACAGCTCCTCGTGAAGGGAGCAGAGAAACTCACAAAGTCAGTGGCAGAGAACCAGGAAAACAGGAGGCAGAGAGACTTCAACTCTGAGCTGCTGCGACTCCGCTCACAGTGGAAACTACGTAAAGTGGGAGACAAGATCCTGGGAGACCTCAGCTACCGGAGCGCAGGTGATAAAGCCTCTTATGGATGCTCAGTCAAATCTGTCAAAGGCTTTTTGTCTTCTATAAAGTAACACAGGAACACGTTTAACTAGTCCAACCCCAAACTAATATGTTTTAAACAATGTATATACCCATCAGGTTCCCTTTTTCCTCACCACGGCACGTTTGAGGTGATCAAGAACACAGACCTTGATCTGGACAAAAAACTCCCAGAGGACTACTGCCCCCTTGACGTCCAGATCCCCAGTGATTTGGAGGGATCTGCGTATATCAAGGTGAGAGGGAAACAAGAGTTTCAACATGTTTCAGAGAATATTAGTTACAAATAATGTCTCTTTAATTTTCTCTTTTGTACAATTTTCATACTGCTGTGAATTTGTTTGACGACTTCAGAAACATCTTGTTTTAATAGTTCTCTTTATGTCTTCAGGTGTCCATCCAGAAACAAGCTCCAGACATTGGTGATCTAGGAACCATCAGCCTGTTCAGGAGACCGCCAAAAACCAAAGCTGGTATAGTTCACTACATAAAACACGATATTTCACATCCTCTACCATGCGTTACCTTTTAAACCTGGTTGAGCAGGTGCTTGAATCTGTTCCTGTCAATGTATCAAGTCTCTGAGATTTCCCTGTTCCCTCCTCCTCCGTGTTCTACATCTTAATCTTCTTCCTCACCTGTTCTCTCGGTTTCTCTCCCACAGGTACCCAGCTGTGGCATGTGAAGCTCGAAGCAGCTCAGAACGTTTTGCTGTGTAAGGAGATCTTCGCCCAGCTGTCCAGGGAAGCTGTCCAGATCAAATCCCAGATCCCTCACATCGTTGTAAAGAATCAGATCATCTCACAACCTTTCCCAGGTCAGAACATCACAACCTCAAAGATTCAAAAGCTTCAGCAGCGATGGAGTCTTTGTTTTGTTGAGTGTTTATGAGAAGATCTGTATTTGTCGCAGTAAAACACAGACCGTGTTTCAATATGTGGCTTCTTATACTCTTATACTGTAGGTTAAGTATGACCACTGAAGCATGAGCTGGTTTGATCACTGCAGCTGTCTGTGCTTTGTTCCAATAGTTCTACAGTAGTATCATGCTTTTAAATGTAGTCGATGTTCATCCAAAGTTCCAAAGCTCCTGATTCACGTATTTAGCCACATATTTGCATTTTAATTACAATCATCAATCATCAATCATCACTGGACTCTGGAGTCAGCTTTGCTTTTTCTTTTCTGTATGTAAACGTTTGTTCCTGTGCTCCTCCTGCTCAGGTCTGCAGCTGTCCATCTCACTGTGCCACTCCACGGGAGATAAGAAGAACCACCGCACGTCTCCAGAGAAACCAAAACCTGACGACCACCTTTACGTACTGGAACACAATCTGCATCAAATGATGAGAGAGGTGAGGCCCTGAAGTCCCTGCAGCTCATCTGAGGCTCTACCAGCTCTTTGCAGATGTGTCGTATCAGCACATAGGTTAGATGATGAATGACAAGAAATCCAAACACAGGAATCACAAATGTAGGTTTTGAAACAGTGTCGTCGTTGTCGTACAGAGGTCGCTCTAAAAAGTCCTTTATCCTCCGGGCTACACATTTAGGTATTTATTTTCAAACCTTTACTAAAAGTTTGTGACTCTTTCACAAGATGAATTCACAATCACAAAAAAGATTCAATTTAATCATATCATATATTCAAATTAATTTCTATTGTTTTCCCCACATAATGATTGAATAAATAGTATAACTAGTTGTCTAATGGGACACAATTTAACTTCAGTCTTTGTTCCACATGGTGAACTCAGCATGTTAAAAACAGACGACTTATCCTGCAACCGTTTTTAGTTTTATCATTGCTCTGTGCATCGAACAACCTTGTTTCTGTTGCAGTTCCACAAGCAGCAGCTGAGCTCTGTGGTGATGCCGCATCCTGCGAGCGCCCCCTTCGGACACAAACGCCAGCGCCTGGCGGGACCAATGGCGTACGACAAAGCTGAAATCTCCAGTCTGCAGCAGAGTGAGGGGCTGCTGGAGAAAATCATCAAACAGGCCAAACACATCTTCCTACGTAGCAGGTAATCTCATTTTCACCATCTGTGATTTAGGTTAGGTTATTTTATTTGTACCCGGAGGTAGATTTGTTTTGCAGCAATAAAAGGAGAAGGCATCCATCCAAACACAGTACAAATTATACACACTGACAGAAGACAAGAGACAAAAACCAAGACAAACGGTGCTAAAATGCATTATTATCAATTGGATAGGGACAAATGGCTCCAGGCTCATCTGAGGCTCAGCAATCAGCCGACTGGACCAGTTCACCATCTGACTCAGTCTGTTTCTACCTTTTAAAGACAGGTCACCAAACCATGACACCAAAGACAATGATAAGACAGACTCAATAAAAGCATGATAAAATAGTGTCAGCAGGGTTTTGTCAATATTAAAATAGGACTTTTTCCTTAAACGGTACAAACGCTCGTGACCCTTTTTGCTTCAAAGTTCAGTTCGGAGTCAACAATAGTCCCGAGGTATTTATAGGATTCTACACATTCCACAGTTTGACTTCGATAAAAGTGTCTTGTGTGTGGTTTTCTAAAATCAATGACATATCCTTGGTTTTTGAAATGTTAAGTTGGAGGAACGACTCCTCGCACCACTGAACAAAGTGCTCAACAACAGGTCCATGACAGTTTTCATTTGTCTGAAGTGGACTTTGATTGATAATTTTTAGTATTTTGTTATGGTGGTGTAGAATATATTCCACTGAATGATTCCCTGTACTCTGTTTACTTCTATGTAATAATTCAGCAGAGTTAATGTTTGTATCTGTGATCACCAGGACGGCGAGGACCATCGACAGCCTGGCCAGCCGCATCGAAGACCCTCAGATCCAGGCTCACTGGTCCAATATCAACGATGTGTACGAGTCCAGCGTCAAGGTGCTCATCACCTCTCAGGGCTACGAGCAGATCTGCAAGTAAGAGGAGACGGAGATGAACGAGAGAATCTGCTCATATAATACATGTTTCTGAATAATTAATAAATTCAAATAATGGGAATTTAAAGTTATGAAATGTCATGGAAATGGAGGCTGTCTGTGTTTTTTGAAATTAGGAATAATCTTACGTGGCTGTAAAACTATGTCTTATTTGTATCTTTATGTAATTCGACTTGGTCTCAGCTGAGGTTGGATGTGTTCTGTGTGCTCAGGTCCATCCAGCTGCAGCTGAACATCGGTGTGGAGCAGATCAGAGTTGTGCACAGAGACGGACGTGTCGTCACACTCTCACACCAGGAACAGGAGCTGCAGGACTTTCTTCTGTCACAGGTACAAAGGCTGGTGGAGCAGTGTGTGTGTGTCTGTGGTGCATTGAGCTCCAAACAAGATTAACAATACATATGTTACAAGCTCATTTCCATCTGCAGTAAACAGTAACATCTAATTCATAAAAACACACACACATCAACATACTTCATTGGAACAAACAAAAAACATAATATAGATGTCAAAGTATTAAATATAAAGTTATAAAAACAGAAACTTGCATTAATGCTGACGAGACTTAAAATCCTAGGGAAATTAGGGTCTGTCAGATCGACACAGAGCTTATTCCACTCTGTAATAGTTTTGGAGGAAAAGACGTTGAAGCTGTCGTCTGTGTGTTCATGTCGTGACAGATGTCGCAGCATCAGGTGCATGCTGTGCAGCAGCTGGCCAAAGTGATGGGCTGGCACGTCCTCAGCTTCAGTAACCATGTCGGCCTGGGCCCAGTGGAGAGCATCGGAAACGCCTCCGCCGTCACCGTTGCTTCCCCCAACGGAGAGTACGCCATCTCAGGTGAGATGGGCGAGGCAGCTACAGTTGCTTCAGGAGTGTAAACAGAGTAGAAGAATAAATCAAGATTAAGTATGCTGGTATTAACATGGAGTTTTGTCACTGATGTGAATGTGTGTGTTTGTGTGTCTGTTCAGTGCGTAACGGCCCAGAGAGCGGGTGCAAAGTCTTGGTCCAGTTCCCCCGCAGCCAAACCAAAGAGCTGCCGAAGAGCGACGTGGTCCAGGACGGCAAGTGGAGCCACCTCCGAGGGCCCAACAAGGAGGTCCACTGGAGCAAGATGGAGGGTCGCAACTTTGTCTACAAGATGGAGCTCCTCATGGCGGCGCTGACGTCCTGCCCGTAGGTGACGCCTCCGTCTGCAGACGCAGCGAACAGGACCACGACTCCCACAGAGAATCAGCCACAGTGTGTGAAACCAGTAGAATCAGACACGTGCTAGTAATGTGACATTTTAATGTGTCTCCACCTCCACTTGTTCTTTATCGATGTGACGTGCGAGTGTAGGAACAGTGAACCTCAAACGATTTGATACAGAATAAACAGCAACGTCAATCACTTTGTGTTTGTGTCGATTTCTCACGTCATCATAAAAACAACTTGTTTCCTGAGGGTCAACACCATTGACTGTAAATAAAGATGGACGACGTGACGGCTCCCAAAAGCGAAGCCAAACCACGTGGGTTGCCCCCTAGTGTCAGGCTGCAGTATAGGTCATAGACCCTTTCTCTATGTTAACAGATGGGACATTGACCAAACTAAAATAAATCAAACTACACAGAATAAATGTTTCTCAAGATGATTTCTTTTAGTTCTGATAACACTGATGTTTGTTCATGTTTGGATTCATTTGATTCTATTAACCCAGGCTGGGACATCATGCTTGAGAAGGCCACATGTGAAGAACTCAGCTAACGTCCTCGGACCTGCTACAGTTTCATAATAAATCCCAACGTATTTTTACTCTTGTCAGTTTCTATACATTTATTTGTTTGAGGCCATTGATATCAACACTGATCACCACAGAATTATTTCACTTTACTTTTTACAAACCACCAAAGACCTGAGAGGTTTTCTGTCATCGCTGATGAGTCGTCGTTCTGTCACGTTTGGATGAAGGAAGGAAAATCACACAATTCTTTTCCTTAGACAATAAATACAGTTTGTATTTTTTCTAATTTCATGAGTGAAATATTTACATTTAGCAGTTACATTTAAAAAACAACAGTTGGGTGTTTGCAGCTCTGGTGAGTTTTCATGTTTGGTTCGAAGCTCAGCGCGGCGTCCGTCAAAGAGGCTGCAGCTCCGTCGCGTTAGTTTCTGCAGAAAAGACGACAACAGAAGTTCAGTGACCTTTGTACTGGAACACTCCCACACTGAGACACAACACAGGACCCAACCCACATCACACCCACATGATGAATGAAGAGTGAACTATGAACGACTGGGTAAACAAACCTCTCATACATATGTATTATAAACTTATTAAATAATTCACTTATGTATAATGTTATTATTTTAATATCCTGCTGAATATTTTGTATCCACTAGTTTGAAATGTAGCTACAACATCTACATCTACAAACTGGACAAGTTTATTTGATCCTTAGTGCAAAGCTCTAAGGATCTTTGCACGTTATCTTAGTAACATCTCGAGAGAATTCTTTAAAATTTGGCACAAAAGTTCAGTTCGACTCACGGACTGACTGATTAGATTTGGTGGTTAAAGGTTAAAGGTCACAGTGATCTCACAGAACGTGTTTTCTGCCTCTTGAACATCTCAAGTCAAGTTACTGTCTCAGATTTTGACCAATTGTCTCTTGGACTCAAAGATGAATTGATCCAAGGTCAGAGTGACCTCATACATGTAGACTGAAGCTGCTCTGGTTGGCGGGGGCACACCTCATGTAGTTTTGATTCATATTAGAACATTAGTCTTGGAAAATGCACTGAATTATTTAAAATGCTTAATGTGTAGAAACTGAGCAGGATGAAAACTCCACATTTTACAAACAGCTCCATCGTTCATAAGAGTGCATCTTGTTTGGAGGCAGCTTCTTACCTGGCATCTGTCTCCTGCGTCTCCACGCCACTATCCTCCTGTACGCCTTGTCCAGCAGCCAGATGAGGAGCATGAGCAGGGCGGCCACACAGGCCAGAGCTAAAGCAGAGACGGACAAATACTGAAGATCCTCGTACAGCGCCTCTGGAGGACAGAGACACAGGAGAACAATCACCACTAAACACAGGTGAATAAAAAAGCTTGTGAGAGGAGATGAGGTGAAGCAGCAGCATGAACACAATCAACAAGTTCCAGTGTTGAGAAGAATTTACACATTCTTACACATTCACGTAAATATATTCCTGATAAAGTCTCTTCAGATCTAAAGGACGTATTCCACACAGAGCAGATTTCCATGAAACTTGGAAACGTGGTATTGGTCCGGGATGAATTAATTTGGGTCAGGGGAAAGTTTTCACCATTTCCCCATGAAGTAATAAATGGATCTTGATACCTGACACATTAAGGGAAGTGATATCTATGAGTGTGTGTAACTTGGTGCAGCCTGATTGGATTGAGGTTCACTGTTGGGTCTTGGCGGAGCTCCGCTCTCTACTGAACAACATGTTCTACCTTTATTTACTCAGGTAAGTTTCAGTCAGAGCCTCCTGTGCAGGAGCAGCTCCACGGAGTCACAGTTAGCTCACAGGAGGAGGCTGCCCAGTACGACCACAGACCTGCTCCCCACTGGAGCCACTGGGGGTTAAAGGTCACGGCAGAGTGGGGGGTGTAACAGACTGTGTATAATCCCTGGTCCTGTGTCTGAGGCTGAATGAACCCTGAGAGTTTCTGTACAGGGGCTGTGCAGCAGGTTTTAGAAGTTGTTGCTGACAAGACTTTGAATAAGTCTCGTCCCGTTTATTACGTCTTATTGAACATTTACTTGAACCCAGGCCGCTCAGGTACATTGGTAATGAGGGAGGGATTTATTCCTGCAGTCCAGGGAATCAAACCAGCGACTTACTAATCACAAACTGGCTTTAAACAGTGACTGTCATTTATATACCCCCCACTGTTACCATGATACTGTTGAGCAAGGCACATTTGTTTGCACAACATACCGAGGCTGTTATTTCATATTTGAATTAGGACGATCAGAGCTTTGTTTACTAGTCTCCAGATTTACTTGTGTTGAGGCTTCTGTGTTTGTTCTGGTCTGATTTGCTGTAACTTGGATCCAGGGACGTCAACACAGGGTCCATGCTGATCTGTTCAGTTGTCTTTGTGTAATCCTGCCTACAAACAAACTTAGTAACGATAAGGACGAAAACACAACCTCCTGAGCAGAGGTAAACATTAAGGGGTCTGAAAAACCTAAATTATTTGTTTGTCTTTGTTTAAGAAATCCAATCTGCGTCCACACAGTCCACTGAGTTTAGTGGAACTTGGTTGAGTAGGAATCCAGACATGGGTGAAACCTCAATATGGGTAAAAATGAAGAAATCGTTTTCTTACAGAATCACTTTCACAGAAGCCCAGACTCAACTCACCGTTCACTTTCAGGACAAACGCGGTGTCCTTGCTGCTTCCTTCCGTTTCTGTAACAGTGATCACGTAGTATCCTCCGTCCTGCAGCCGCAGGTCCGACAGGCCCATGGAGCCATTGTCGTAGGACTGCACTCTGCTGCTGTAATCCACCGTGATGTTGGTGTACGCACCGGGCTGCCAAGTCCCTATGGTGCGGCTCACCGCTCCTGACATAAAGTTCCATTGTATGGTGGGGACCCCGTTGCAGGAAACGTCCACTGAGAAAAACACGTCCTCCTGCACTGACCTGGTGAGGCTCCTCTGAGGAGAGTGGATGGAGATGGCTCCGGCTGGAAGGAGAAGAGATTTAGAGTTTAGATTCACTGTGAACAGATGAATACACATGAATGCAGCATTAACACATTCTATTATATCACCTGACATTACAGTGTGTGACACAGTGCAGCTATAAAAAGAAAATCTTTTACCGTGACACAACTCGTTTGTGCTGTTAGTGACTCATTTGCACTAAATTCCTCGTCAGTCAGAAATGTGCTGTTCTATTCGCTTCTCTGACAAATGACAAGTTGTTCAGCGGAGGAATGAAACTCGTCGGACGAGCTGAGTAGAACACATTTACAGTAAATGCAGTTTACAGAACTGGCCTCGTCTGCTCCGGCCACAGTTTAACAGACGTCTCCTGAAGGAGGTTTTCACGAGGGATCTGCTGGTGGTTTGTTTGTTCTGATGAAACACAGCTAAAGAATTCCCCCAGCTCTGACTCAGACAGGAGAGCGTGTGGGAAACACTCCTCTGGTTTATTTAGTTCCTCAGAGAGTTTTACAGAAGATTCTTCACCAGTTCTTGTTCCTCGAGGATTCAGACTCTCCAGCAGGAGAACCATGTCTGTTTTTACTCTTAGCCCTGACGAGCTGTGAGATTTACTTTCACCTCGTGTATCTAGTCCCGAACAAATTAAACATTTGCCGAACTCAAACCACAGCAGAATATGTCAGACTCTAGAAGGTGTGGTGGATTTTCTTACCTAGGTCACAGATATATGATGCAATGCTGAGAAACACAGCAACATCTTGTACATCCCAGAGCCTGAAATGCCTCATTAGAATCACACAGACATTGGTCAAACCGCAGTGGAAGAATCTCCTCCAGGTCGTCTCACATCCTGCAGCTCTGTCTCCTCTCCTCCTTCTCCTCCTCCTGTTGACCTGTTCACAGGTGAGAAATCAAACCGAGCGCAGGTCACAGACGTGCTGGAGTTTCTCTCTCTCTCTCAG
>NC_061486.1:1949219-2089219 GCF_022539355.2 Hippoglossus stenolepis | reverse complement strand
CACCATCACCACCTCCTCTGGATCGTTGCAACTCTACACCTGAGCAGCAGCAGCTCCTCATACCTGAGGAGCAACTTGTGGAAGCAGAGCCAGTCACACACACACGATGGAAGGTGGACGGACACTGGACAGCGAGGAGCCAAGCAAAGACCAAGGGGAGGAGGAGGAGGAGAAGGAGGGGAGCAGTCTGGACTGGCTCATGAGAAAAGACCACATAGAGATTACTCCTATGGATTCCAACGTTTTAACGTCTAGGTAACAGGTTCTGCAGGGGAGGAGCTGCTGTTTGATTTGAAACACTTCAGTTATGAAATGGTGCAGACTAACTGCTGAGATAAAATGGCATTTCAGCCTTTGGGGACTGTTGAGTTTCAGGTTACGTGTGTCGAGGTAAACAAGCCTCAGGAAGTTTAAAGGTTTTTATCTGATCACAGGCTGGATCATGTTCTCCTGTGTTTACATCACTTTTCACTCATTGTGTTCAAAGACCACAGGGTTTTGTGTCTGAATTCTTGGAAAACTTGACTTGTATGTTTCTCCAGTGTTGACAACGTCTGCAGCCTAGCGTTCACCAGGGAGCGAGTGTTTGAAGCAGCATCTCAGGGGGACACAGCTCAGCTTCACGGCCTGCTCGACTACCTGCGACTTCATGATCTACGACTTACGAGCCCAGATTACACAGGCAAGTAGGAACAAGAGCTCATCCTGTTTTTCTGTCCTGTAGCTGTTGAATCAGTGCACCTGTGTCATCAGATATATTTGCGCACTGTGGTCGAGACTGTTTGTGGCTGTGAGTCAGTGGATAGAGACGATTATGGATCTTCTGTGTAGCACATGCAATGAAACAATATTAAACCAGAGGACGCGCGATGTGAATTCTGTTATTTGGTTGATAAGAAAGAACCAATTAAATATTGGATTTTCTTTCCTTTACATTGCAAGATAAAGCTTTATTCAATATTTCCGTTGATTTCTCACAGATTAATTCATTGATCTTGATGAAAAAAATCCAGGTTGTGTAGGGAACCGATAACTATGAGCGTGTGCAGTTTGTATGTATTTTAATGTATTTCATCATGTTTGTATCCTTCAGATGAAACGAATGGGAAGACGGTGCTCCTGAAAGCTTTGCTGAATCTAAAAGATGGAAAAAATGACACTGTTGAAGTTCTGCTTGACGTAGCAGAGAAAACTGGAGATTTAGAAAATTTAGTCAACGCGTCTTACAAAGATCTTTGCTACAAAGGTAAGTGATTTGGATTTGGATTAAAAACTCCTTGAAACCTGTACATGAAGATTCTGTAGACACGATAACAAGCAGCGTCTGTTGCACTCGTGTCCGTCCTCCGTCCTGATCCCTCACACGTTTCTCTCTCTGAGGTTTCGATGGTTTTCTCCTGGTAATAGTTTGTTTTTGGTAGTTTGACTCTTGTTGAGGGTTAAGCACAGAGGATTTTGCACCTTGTTAAGATCTATGAGACAAATTGTGTTTCGTGAAAATGGGCCGTACGAATCCTGTCACATCACATCTGTCATGAGTTTGTGCACAAAATTCTTCAATCAACAAGGGACAGCCTGTAACAACCAACCACGTGTCACAGGTCAGACGCCGCTGCACGTCGCCATCGAAAGAAGAAGCTTCGACCACGTGAAGCTGCTCGTCCAGAAAGGAGCAGACGTGCAGGCCAAAGCCAACGGGAAGTTCTTCCAGCGCAAAGCAGGACTGGGCTTTTATTTCGGTGGGTCTTTACGTCGCATATACATTATCTATCCCAGCTGTTTACGACCGTACTCACTACACTCACCTACGTCTGTTTCCACCAGGAGAACTTCCACTGTCGCTGGCGGCCTGCACCAACCAGCCCAACATCGTGTCCTTCCTCATGGAGAACCCGTTCAGAAGAGCCGACCTGGCCGACAAGGACTCCCAGGGAAACACCGTCTTCCACACCTTGGTGGTCATAGCGGACAACACCACAGAAAACACGGAGATGGTCGCGAGGATGTACGACGAGATCCTCGTTCAGCACAACAAACTAGAGAAAACAGAAAAAGTGAAGCTGGAGGCGATTGAGAACAATCAGGGGTTGACGTCTCTGAAGTTAGCGGCCAAGCTGGGAAAGATCGGGGTCAGTGTGTTTTCAGATTTACCTTGACACCATGTTCGTGTACCTGACCCTGGGAAATCTGTCATACGTGTGCAAAGCATGAGAACACAAACTCATGATCTCCTCTCTGATCTCCAGCTGTTCAGACACATTCTGCAGCGGGAGTTTGAGGATGAGGAGATGAGGCCGCTGTGCAGGAAGTTGACAGAATGGGTCTACGGGCCGGTTCACTCCTCGCTCTACGACATGACTTCCATCGACACCAGCGAAGACAACTCTGTGCTGGAGATCGTCGTCTTTGGGAGTGAAATTCCGGTTAGAAACTCAGTTTAAGTCATAATGAAATTTACATGAAGGTTTACAACACCACGTTATATTCTGGTATGTTCATGTAAAGATGTACGACACCATGGCTCCTCAACCCAAAGCTTCTCTATCGCCCACTACTGGCTGGCTGCGGTATAGGTCATAAAAAAGCCTCCTCTATGTTAGTAGATGGGACATGGATCGAAGTAAAAAGTCGAGTAGAAAGATGGCTAAGGATGTGATAAATGATTTGATAATAACGAATTTTGTCAGGAGCAAAAGAGTTGGAGACGCTGCTAAATCTAAAAAACACATATGTATAAATTTGGGTCGCAGAAGCACACTTTCATTTAATTTCTCATGAGACATGTGGAATACTGCTGTGCTTTTAATGTGAAACTGACCTGTGACCTCAGAATCGTCCTGAGATGCTCCAGATCGAACCTCTCCGCAGTCTCCTCCAGGACAAATGGGACAGATTTGCTTCTAAACTATTCTTGATGAATTTCTTGGTGTATGTGATGTACGTGATCATCTTCACCACCGTGGCCTACAACAGAAAGGTCGGACAGGTGAGACTGAACCAAAAGCTTCTCTCAAAACAGGAAAAACTGCATTTCAGCCTGAACAAGTTTCAGCCTGAACAAGTGAGTATTTGCCCTTTTCAACCTGCAGCCACCGTTCCCCATCGAGAACGTCCCGGTCGACGGCCTGCGCTGCACCGGGGAGATCTTCTGTGTCCTCGGAGCCGTGTGGTTCCTCTACAAAGCGGTGAGGAAGTGGGATCTGGTGCAGTTCACACAAAGAGTCTAAATTAATTTAAAACTTATCATTATCATTCTTTTTTCACTTCTAAATTCATAGATAACCATTTTCAGGAAGAACCCTCCAAACTTCAAGGCTCTTTACACAGATGGATTCTCTGACATTCTGTTGTGAGTATAGCACAGTACAGTACAGTACAGTACAGTACAGTACAGTACAGTGAGTATTTCCTGTTGATGTGATCGTCTTCTCAATGCTCCGCTCTGTGCTTCACTCAGTTTCGTGCAGGCGATTCTTCTTCTCGTCTGCACGGTCGTGTACATCTGTGGGCGGAGGGAATACGTGGGCCTCCTCGTGCTCTCGCTGGCTCTGGCCTGGATCAACGTCCTTTACTACTCAAGAGGCTCCAAACAAATGGGGATATACAATGTCATGATGCAAAGAGTAAGAATGAAGTAGTTTCATATACGTAGTTACCAGCGGTATCGGAGTGGTTTAAAGGTTTTAAATACAGTATTCGTGCCACTAGAGGGCGCACTCTGGTGTCTGGGCTCAGTCTTAGACAGGGTGAGCAGTTCTAACATCTGGATGGAGCTCGGAGTAAAACCCCTGCTCCTTCATGTCGTCATAAGGGGACAGTTGAGGGGTTCAGATATCTAATCAGGATGCCTCCTGCATGGGCGCCTTCCATTGGAGTTTTAGGGGGCAGCCCCAGGAGGAGACCCCAGGGTAGACCCAGAACTCGCTGGACTACATAACCCATCTGAGCTGGGGACACCTCAGACTCCCCCAGGAAGAGCTACAGCGAGACGTTAACACTTTACCTTGCCGAGCCCTGATAAGTGGAGATCAATGAAGGAGGAATGGAAGGAGGCTGCAGTAGCACCAAAACAAATGCTTGGTCAGTCTCAAACCCTGATGTTCTCAGCCAGGTGTTGCCCACACTGTCTATAGGTGAAGTGACAACTAAACACACACCTGAACTGGATCAGAATCAGAATCAGAATCAGAATAAATACTTCTGATTCTGATTCTGATTCTGATGCTTATTAACATGGGGAGGGGCAATGGTTTTTACAGGGAGGGGGGGTTGGCTCACGTACCTTCACATGAACATGTTGCTGAACCACAAAACAAAGAATGGAGAAGCTCAGGTCAAACCAGGAGTGTTACTGAATATATCCATCTTTACATAGAACATAGTTGTTGGTTGATGATTCAAATTTTACAATCTCATACACTTAATAAAATCTGTTTCTCTCTTAAGATGATTCTTGGAGACATCTTAATCTTTCTATGTGTCTATGGAGTCTTGCTATTTGGATTTTCTGCAGGTAAAGTTCCAAAAGTTATTCCAAAGTTATTCGGCGTGTGCAGAATAAAGATTTTTCAAGGTCAAGACGCCCGATTTACATTTTCTCCTTATCCACAGCCATCGTTTCTCTCATGGATGACACTGCTCATAAAAACGATTCAGTGCCTCGTGGAAGGAGTTTCGACGTCGAGACGTTTACGTGCAAAAAGCCGAGTTACAACGACATCCGCTTTACAACACTGGAACTGTTCAAGTTCACTATAGGAATGGGAGATCTGGAGTTCACCGACCACGTCCAGTATAAAGAAATTTTCTACATCCTGCTCATCTCGTACATTGTCCTGACTTACATCCTGCTGCTCAACATGCTCATAGCACTGATGGGCAACACAGTGGATAGAATCTCCAAAGAAAGTGAAAACATCTGGAACCTGCAGGTGGGAAACAACTTTCACTTCAAATCTTCTGTTCACATGTTGATCTCTCAAATTCAGGATAATTCTATGATAGAACCAACACAGAAAATTGAGGTTGCCTGTACTGAAGCAAAATGCAAACAGAAAATACAGCATATATCTTGTGTATTCTACATTTGTGTAAATCACTCACATTTTGTCGCACGTCCTCAGAGAGCATTTACGATTTTGGAGATGGAGCGAACTGTGCCGAGGGGCCTGAGGAGCAAACTGTTCACCGGAGAGACGAAGATGGTTTGTCCGAGAGGCCAGAAGGACGAGCGTCGCAGATTTTTCAGGTAAACCAGAAGTGAACATGTCCAGAGGTGAGAAATAACTAAATCCTTAAAATACCGTCAGGACCATATAAATGAGAAATAAGTGACCAAAAGTTCAATTTGGATTCTTCTGATGTGTCGTCCTGCTGAGTTAAAAGAATCCACAGAAGTTTGGAACAATTTCACTATTGGGAACGTTTACTGTGAATAATAGTTTAATTTAAACAATTTAAAATCTAAATTTAAACACTGAAGTCCATGGATTTTCCAGTAAACAGGAAATTATATCTATATTTTCAATGTTTTGCAATTCAAACTAAATCCTAATTACCTCCATTGTGTCAAGAGCAAACAAGGAACAAGTGTTTTTTGTACATTTGGTGAACTGACCCTTTAAATCCTTTAATATCAGTTCATGAAGATTTAATCATGTGAAGTGTTTCTACAGTTTCACATGATCCGAGTCTTCTTCCACTTCAGGGTGGAGGAAATGAACTGGAGACAGTGGAGGTCGCATCTCGGTGGGATCCAAGAGGAAGACCCAGGAAATGACATGATGCCGCCGCAGCCTCACAACCCGACACCTCGTAGGTCAACACACACACACACACACACACACACACACACACACACACACACACACACACACACACACACACACAGTCTCTTACTACTAAAATGTCACTAATGAGTTTCCATTTCAACTTTCAGGGAACATGTGGAACCTGAGTCCACTGTTGGAGAAGATTCGTACCAAACGTCGCCAGCCACAGAATTTCAGCTTTCCCTAATGATCCCGACCCACAACCCCCCACACACACACACACACACACACACACACACACACACACACACACACACACACACACACACACACACACACACACACACACACCCCACACACATAAAAGAACAAAAACACCAGTGCAAAAGTTTCATGTGGAATATTGAGTTGCCTCAGTGGACTCTTCAGTCTAAAAAGGTTTATTTTAAGATAAAATGGCAGCTTTTTTATATCATAACATTTCCTAAAAGAGACAGGAATCTGGAAATACTGTATATATACCATTAATTAGTTATGATTATAGGGATAGAACTTTTATAATTACACTTTTCTCACAGGACACAATTAAAGAGTTCTGTAAGTGAGACCAGGAGATGACGTCAGCTCACAGACACTAAATCCTCATTGTTTGTATTCACCTCCGAAGCAGAGCAGCCATTAATAAACTGAACAGCTCTCACTTGTGTTTGTGAATAACAAACTCAATCACTCACTTAGATCCACTTGTTGTGTGATTGATTTACTGTATTTTTGAAGCAGCACATTAACAGTGGTCAAACATATAATTTATAAAATGAAACTGTGAATTAACAACAGTCTGTGATTAAAGGTTGATTGATTGATTGATTGATTCTCCATCATTTTCTTTGTCCTACTCAAAGTCAGTTCTTTGTCATTATTATTAAATGAATCTGTAACTCAGACTTAATGAATTTAGGTTCTAAGAAATATGAACTCGTCGTCTGGGTGGTGAATGTCACAGAAATGGGAGTAAAGTGAATCTGACAGAATCTTTAAACATGTTTTAATGATCTGAATTTTGTAGAAGGGATTATAACCAACTGTAGTTATTACTTTTAAACTGTTCCACCTTCTAAAACGACTTTGGATGGAGACATGTACGACGCTTGTACCTCAGGTCATTCTGAAGTTTTTATTCTGAGGGAATGTGGAGAGAAGGATGTGAAAGGACAGAGGTGGAGAGAAGGGTGTGGACCAAGCAAAAGACAATGATGACAATTAACGTTTACAGAACAAAACCTGTTTCCTGAGCGTGTAGGCTGTGTCCCAGAATAACATTCAGTTTCACCTTCAGTGTTTCACTGTGAGGTTTCTGCTCCACTGAGGATCACACAAACATTTTGAAAACAAAGGTCAAAGTCAACTTTATTCTGCTATGAACAGGACATAGACGGGATTGAAACATAGTACAACACAGTATGCAGTCAGAAGGTAAACAGTGGATGGGATGAGAGTAGTGCAAACCGGAATAGTGCAAAAATGGATTGAGAGTGAAAGAATACTTCATGAAAAGTAATGTAATGTAAAGTAATGTTTCGTCGAGCCATTTTCACTCCATTTCACTCCAACTGTAAAAAAAAAAAGGAATACAAATCTGTTCTTATCAGTTTAATATCTGATACGTCCCCTACCCGGGGACCATATATTAAATTGATTTTTGGAACTGGGAGATGGAACAGGGGCTTGCTCCGTCCACTCCACGCATCGACCTGGTATTGCAGTACCTCCAGGACCGGTGCACCCCCCTCTCCATGTCTAACAGTAAACATGTAGTCACACTGATACAAGTCATGTGACTCCTGTACAATCACCTGTATGTGATCATGTGTTAATAGGCTGTGAGCAGATTTAAATGCATGACTAATAGTATAAATATCAGGGTGCATTTTTCTGCATAATAGAGTACTTTTACATTTAATACTTAACATAAATTTCCTGACTCTGCTTGCAGTGTTCCACTTACTTTTACTTGTATAAAACATAGTATTTTTACAGTGTGGTATTAGTACATGTATATTCTCTCTCTCCAGTAACCAGAGGAAGTACACATACCATCATGTGAGCCGGACATTGTGCCTGCCTCTGGCCCGGGCCACCTCTGAGACCTGGTATTTTGTTGTGGATGTCTCTAGCCAGGGTACAACCTACTGGCTTAGGGTGAGCAGTGTGGAAAGCTTCACCCTTCTGTGAGTGATATTTGATCAGATTACACAAACACACTGCAATAGCTGCTTTATGTATCATGTTGGGCTTTGCAGGGATCAACACATGAGTTGTTGGTTTGTCTAACATGTTATTTTGACATTTGATTGCAGGACGGACACGAAAACACCATCCCCCCTCTTGCCCTTTCTCTCAGTACTTCAACTATGTCTTTGGAGATGGGGTGCACACAGTGATTGTCAAGGTGAACTCAGAGGTGAACTTCCCCTGCTCAGTGATGTCCATCCAGGTACAAGTATTTATTTCTACTGTCAGTTACACACAGAGAAACAGAGATAAACACGTTGAAGAGAGTGTTGTTCACACTCCAGGACAGCAGGTGGCAGCAGTCAGGATGTCGGTCCCTCACTACCAGTAAACAAAGAAACAGGAAGTGGTTCTATTCAGAGGAGAAAAATGTGCTTTAAGTTTTTTAGTTTTTTCCTGAACTTCAGATGTGGATCAAACCTCATTTGATTCAGTTTCATTCATCTTTGATTCACTTGAACTGACAGTTGAGCTGTTTTTAGAAGTTAAATGAGATAAAACAGACGGTTTTAGTTCAGCCTTTCATATGTAAATACCGCAGTGCATGATGGGAGATGTAAGCACGGTTCATCACATAAAGAGTAAATAATGTCTGTCAGGTGTTGTACTGAACAGTATCGTGTGTATGGAGCTGCTGCTGAGTCCCAGCCCCCTGCAGCCGGTGCTTTAGTGAACGTAGTGATAGTCAGCACCGTCAGTCATGATGGTCTGTGTGTGAGTCAGTCCCCTGTCTGGGACCTGGACAACTCATACTTACCTGGCAGGGGAGACACCATGATCAAGAAGGTGGTTCACCCAGGGCGAGGCTCAGCCATTGCACTTCGGCTGTGCTGACCCCTGCGAATTCCTCAAATGTGGGAATCTCGACTGCAAAATTTGTGGTAGTGGGGGACTGCGTTCGCGCTCTCCCCTGATAAAGTGTCCAAGAGAACAATGAGCTGCTTCCACATGAGAGGAGCTGAGAAGAGGCTCCTCACACAATCAGCTCAGGAACCAGGAGACACATCACATCCACTGAGACTCGTTTCTGCTGCTGCTTCACAGCCTGTTTCCTCTTGTCTGAGCACAACTAACACACACTCACTTTACTTCCTCTTCCATCTCCATTGTTTCCTCCTGCTGAGTTACACACTGAAACATGGACATCACGCGTCCGTCACATTTCATTAGTACAGCTCATATCCACAGTTTGTCTCATGGAGCTTAACAAGGAGCCTCCTCCTCTGTTCTTCACCCTCGACCAGAGAGGAAAAACCACCAGAACTCTATGAACAGGGAAATAACGTAGAAAGCTCAGAGTCACATGTGAGGGGTTCGTCTCCCAGGACGGACACAAGAGCCACAGATGCTGAACACATCCACTAAATAACAGTATTTACACCAGTGATCAGAAGAAACACTTTGTAACATGACGGAAAAGTGTGTTTAAAGTATTTATACATAAGAACATGTCTGATAGAGATGAAGGGAGCAGCAGTGACTCATGAAGTGAGGAGTTATTGTCAGTAATGGTATGTTGATGAAACGTGTTGTTCACACTCCAGGACAGCAGGTGGCAGCAGTCAGGATGTCAGTCACCCACCAGCAGTAAACACAGAAACAGGAAGTGGTCCTGGGGGAGGTTCTAATCTCGACTGAGTCCAGACTTCAGACCTCTCACAGAGAGGGACTGTGAGGAGAAGGAGGACCTGACCTCCCACGTGTCTCCAGTATCGCTTCTCGGCCTTTTGGCTAAGATCAAGTGTAGTATCTGTTCTTATCAGTTTAATATCTGATACGTCCCCTACCCGGGGACCATATATTAAATTGATTTTTGGAACTGGGAGATGGAACAGGGGCTTGCTCCGTCCACTCCACGCATCGACCTGGTATTGCAGTACCTCCAGGACCGGTGCACCCCCCTCTCCATGTCTAACAGTAAACATGTTGTCACACTGATACAAGTCATGTGACTCCTGTATAATCACCTGTATGTGATCATGTGTAAATAAACTGTGAGCAAGTTTTTCCTCCATGTTACATATATGTATTTCATCATAAGCTACAATATAACCTACTTTCTTCTGACTCTTCCCACTTGTAGAGTCGGTTGTTAATAGTGTGTCAACATTTTACGTTAAAACCTCAAAGGAAACCGAGAGAAGAAGAAGAAGAGGAAGAAGCCTCCGACATGTTTTCTCCTCGGTTTCATTCCAAAGACACTTTGTGCTTCTCTTCCTGGTGAAATCAGCTTCACACAGTTTGCAGCTAACGGTTTTTTCTGAACACTTGTTCTCACACTTTAACGACTTGTCTCCACTGAATCTTCAGCGATGTTCGTCTCCGCCATTTTTCAAATGTTTACTCCAGAGGACGCGGCTTCGTCACGTGAGCGACACAGGGCACGTGATTGGCTGGTTTACTGGTGTGGCTGTGTATCATAACAGACCCGACTAATCGATGACTAACTTAGTCTAAACTACTTTTATAATCGATTCATGATTAGTTGTTGCAGTCCCACTAAATGTGACTGATTTATTTTCCATCAAGATCCATTAATTATCACCTGCATGGGAAATAAACTAAACTAAAGAAAAAAGATGTGAAAGACAACGATCTGGAACAGCAGAAATATATATAATGGTTCTTCTCTGACCAGTAGCATCGTTCCACCAAGTGTCAGGGAGCGAAATGTACGTATCCAGTAGCTTGTGTGACAGTTACAAAGACAAGCAGCAGACAGGAAGGGAAGATATGAATAAACTGAAAATATAATAAAAACAGAACAAGAGTAAAGAGAATAATGAGATGAAGAAACAAACATAGAAATGATAATCATGCAGTTGTACAGGTTTAACTAATGAACTGAAATGTGTCAAAGACATTCAATGATATTATATTGTAGTTTATGATTAAAAACATATATGTAACATGGAGGGATATAAAATATCTTCATCATTTTAAAATAATTTCATTAATTACTGAAATAATAATATTAAAGCATAATCCTGTAAGTACAAGTAACTAGGAGGAAAAACCTGCACAGTTTATTTACACATGATCACATACAGGTGATTGTACAGGAGTCACATGACTTGTATCAGTGTGACAACATGTTTACTGTTAGACATGGAGAGGGGGGTGCACCGGTCCTGGAGGTACTGCAATACCAGGTCGATGCGTGGAGTGGACGGAGCAAGCCCCTGTTCCATCTCCCAGTTCCAAAAATCAATTTAATATATGGTCCCCGGGTAGGGGACGTATCAGATATTAAACTGATAAGAACAGATACTACACTTGATCTTAGCCAAAAGGCCGAGAAGCGATACTGGAGACACGTGGGAGGTCAGGTCCTCCTTCTCCTCACAGTCCCTCTCTGTGAGAGGTCTGAAGTCTGGACTCAGTCGAGATTAGAACCTCCCCCAGGACCACTTCCTGTTTCTGTGTTTACTGCTGGTGGGTGACTGACATCCTGACTGCTGCCACCTGCTGTCCTGGAGTGTGAACAACACGTTTCATCAACATACCATTACTGACAATAACTCCTCACTTCATGAGTCACTGCTGCTCCCTTCATCTCTATCAGACATGTTCTTATGTATAAATACTTTAAACACACTTTTCCGTCATGTTACAAAGTGTTTCTTCTGATCACTGGTGTAAATACTGTTATTTAGTGGATGTGTTCAGCATCTGTGGCTCTTGTGTCCGTCCTGGGAGACGAACCCCTCACATGTGACTCTGAGCTTTCTACGTTATTTCCCTGTTCATAGAGTTCTGGTGGTTTTTCCTCTCTGGTCGAGGGTGAAGAACAGAGGAGGAGGCTCCTTGTTAAGCTCCATGAGACAAACTGTGGATATGAGCTGTACTAATGAAATGTGACGGACACGTGATGTCCATGTTTCAGTGTGTAACTCAGCAGGAGGAAACAATGGAGATGGAAGAGGAAGTAAAGTGAGTGTGTGTTAGTTGTGCTCAGACAAGAGGAAACAGGGTGTGAAGCAGCAGCAGAAACGAGTCTCAGTGGATGTGATGTGTCTCCTGGTTCCTGAGCTGATTGTGTGAGGAGCCTCTTCTCAGCTCCTCTCATGTGGAAGCAGCTCATTGTTCTCTTGGACACTTTATCAGGGGAGAGCGCGAACGCAGTCCCCCACTACCACAAATTTTGCAGTCGAGATTCCCACATTTGAGGAATTCGCAGGGGTCAGCACAGCCGAAGTGCAATGGCTGAGCCTCGCCCTGGGTGAACCACCTTCTTGATCATGGTGTCTCCCTGCCAGGTAAGTATGAGTTGTTCAGGTCCCAGACAGGGGACTGACTCACACACAGACCATCATGACTGACGGTGCTGACTATCACTACGTTCACTAAAGCACCGGCTGCAGGGGGCTGGGACTCAGCAGCAGCTCCATACACACGATACTGTTCAGTACAACACCTGACAGACATTATTTACTCTTTATCTGATGAACCGTGCTTACATCTCCCATCATGCAATGTGGTATTTACATATGAAAGGCTGAACTAAAACTGTGTGTTTTATCTCATTTAACTTCTAAAAACAGCTCAACTGTCAGTTCAAGTGAATCAAAGATGAATGAAACTGAATCAAATGAGGTTTGATCTACATCTGAAATTCAGGAAAAACTAAAAAAAACTTAAAGCACATTTTTCTCCTCTGAATAGAACCACTTCCTGTTTCTTTGTTTACTGGTAGTGAGTGACCGACATCCTGACTGCTGCCACCTGCTGTCCTGGAGTGTGAACAACACAAATGTCTGAATTAGAAAGGTCTCTTCTCATGACATGTGTCCGTCACAGTCCTGGTGTGAGTCTGTGTTGTGTATTGTCAGTGTGTCTGCCACAGTCCTGGTGTGAGTCTGTGTTGTGTATTGTCAGTGTGTCTGCCACAGTCCTGGTGTGAGTCTGTGTTGTGTGTT
Organism: Hippoglossus stenolepis; assembly: GCF_022539355.2. Lineage (NCBI taxonomy): Eukaryota > Metazoa > Chordata > Actinopteri > Pleuronectiformes > Pleuronectidae > Hippoglossus > Hippoglossus stenolepis. The sequence continues at coordinate 2,076,237 of NC_061486.1, read as the reverse complement.
GTCAGCGTGTCTGTCCTGGAGGATGTTCTGTGTTCATCCGGTCAGTCACCATCAAACCGAAATCACTGGGCGATACCGCCACCTAGTGGTGATGATCGAGTGATGCCATATTTGATTTCAGAATAAAAGTACACACTCTTAAAAATATCTATAGAAATAAAAGCACAAATATTTCACGACATTTTAAAGGAATTTATCAGTAACTCAGACAAGTGAAATCACACAATGTTTAGTTTTAACTATATTTATTTTGAATGTTTATATTTCAATTATTGACATTATTTATTATAACTTTCTGGAAACAAAAGAAAAACAAAGACACACTGCAGCTTTATATGTAGAGAAGGGCAGTTCATAAATATTACAATCTGGCTGTACAAGCATTAATGAAAAGATAACCTATTTGTCAGAGGTAATGAATCTATTTCTATGTTGTACTGCACAAAGAAATACCTGAGCAAAGAGAAGACTCCCATGGCCACGAGCTTGCACTGCACCATGTCGGGGGTGCTGGGGTCAGAGGCAAGCAGGAACTCGTCAGGGACGCAGGCCAGGCAGAGGTAGTATCCCAGGTGGACACAGGCACAAACCAGGGTGAGTCAGGCAACAGATAGTAACACAGCATCACCCGCGAGCCGTGCTTCGTCATCAGAAACTTCTCCACCAGCGGGTAATTAAAACAGCCTTCGGTTGGATCGCTGGTCAAAAGGATGAGAGAATACAAAGAGTGAGATGTGTCAGGTCAACGATCATATCGTGATCAGCAGGAACAAGGAGGGAAAATACTCATCGCTCTGTTATAAAAGTCCAACAGCTTTAAAATAAGGCAAAATTTAATCCTTTACTTCTTTATTATTACAGGACAAAACGTCACTAAACATATCAGACTCCCCCACACTGACAGGCTATGGGGGGGAAATGTAACTGTCGAACTCAATATTTCAATGCGGCATAGAAGTCATTGTTCTGGTGGAAGTTGTGTTATATAATTCTTTGTGTGAGTGCGTGTGTGTGTGTGTCCCTTGTGAAGCCACAGAGGTAGAGAGTGTGTGTGCACGGCTGCCCAACAGCACGAGTCCACACAAGCAGCCGTCCTCCAGGATAAGTTACTGGGAGCAAAACAACTGATCTGAGTACCTGAAAGAAACAGAGACACAACACAGACACACAAACACATGACTGTAACTGAGTGAAAGGTGGACTGAGGAGGTTATGTTTTCATCAGTGTTTGTTCGTCTGTTCTGACTCGTCACAATGAAAACAGAAGGTTAGTGTGTGATCTGATCTGAGAGGAGAAGCAGTTCCACAGAAGTTCACAGCAGCTGAACTCAAACTGGTTCCAGTGTCACCAGCAGGTTGTGATTTACTGTAAAACACCGGGTTGATGAACTTGAACTCACCGGGCTCAGGTAAAGTGTCATGGCGGCTTTGAGCTCGAGCTGTGTCTGGTTTTCAGGAGACCAAACAGTTTGGATCCAGATTCAGTTGAAACAAGAAACACACAAGTTTCCAAACCGGTTTCAAAACAAACTAGTTCCTGTCTCACACGAACTTCCGGTCTCTTCACGGATTAATCCACAACTCGGATTTTCCAGCTCTACGGATGCATTCAAATGCAGCTCGTAAATTTGACCTCACTGACAGAGTGCCTGAAAGTAGAGTTTTTGTTATGTTTTTATGTATATTACGTTAAAAAAACTAAACCCCCACAGCTATATATCAAATAAAACAAAGCAGAAAAACAGCAAAACACAACAAAAAGAATACAAAAAACAATTTTTAAAAATATTTGTATTACTATTATTTCATAATTCGATTTAGATTTGTCATTATGCTGAAACACTGAGTTATCCATCCTGCCAAAATATAAAAAATAACAATATATTACAATATAAAAGCTGCCAGCCAAATCTGTTGTTGTTACAAAATAAGACAAAAGTAATTTGATCTTTAAATCATTTATCTAGTTTATTTTTATTTAAAATGTTATTGTTTTGATGTTGTCCATTTGTGAAGCTCTTTTTAACTAAATCATTTTTATTATTATTACTTTTTATACAATTATACAATTATTTCTGTTTGTAACTTTGGAGCAAGATCTGGCACAAATAGCCACCAGGTAAAACATGTCACATTTATCACTGTGAGATAAAACAACACAACCAATAGGTGACAAAAAAAACCTGAATATGTATAAAAATACAATAAGAGAAGAAAAGTACTATTGGAGATGAAATAACAAAGAATCGGGCTCATATGATCCCACATCGTTAAAAACACGTGTGTTTCTGTGGAGGAGAAACGAAACGACGCTGCTCAGTTTATTGTGGAAAAATCAAATCTTGGTTTGAAACTGTCTCTGGGATGTGCTGCTGTGCCGCGGTGCATTCTGGGAGCCTCCCTGGTCCTCCCAACTTCTCACGTCTCCGTCAAGCTCCGGTTTGTTACGCTCAGTGACACCGGAACAGGAAACACGTGTCACCAAAACAAAAGCCTGAAATGTGCATCATGGGGGAGAATGAAACATAATAACATCACATTGTGTTTAAAAAAGAAACAACACAGAAATGAAAGTCTTCATAGAAATGTTATGTATCTGTAGACTTTTATCCAGCTTTACTTTACTTTACTACTGCACTTTACTTGATGTGTAAGAAGATACTGAAATAGACGTACACATTTGATATACCTGTTCTTCTTTTTTATTGCATTGCTGAGTATGATATGATTGTTTGTAACTGTGAAAAGTTTATTATTATTATTAATAGTGTTATATGTGAATAGACAGGTATGGTGTACAATATGTGTATATTTACTTTATTTCTGTTCACTCATGTTGTATGAAGTTGTGAATTAATTAAATTTAAAATATATGTATGGAACTATTCTTTGTTGAAAGCATACACACTCAACTGTTCGCGCCTTAAATGTTTGCACAGAACTTTATATCCTGAATTTTCAGATTTCCTGTTTTCAGGAAGCCAGAGCAGTTGGTTTTAGTGTGAAGGTCTTCCTCGGAAGTCGCAGCGGTGCTCGCCCCGGTCAGCTTCCTGCCGGTGGCCGCTTCTCTCCATTCATTTCGCTCACACACACACACACGCAGTCGCATCCAGCAGCGAGCCCCCCCCTCCCGTTTCTCTCCGCCTGGAAAGATGGCTGCTCCGGCGGTGGTGAGGAGCTCCGGCCCGGCGCTGTGCCCGAGCTTCGCGGAGGTCTGTTCGTTCCTGGAGCGGTACGGAGCGACGCTGGATCTGCCCGAGATGACTTTCCCGCAGATGGAGCGGTATCTGCGGGACACGACGGCAGGTGAGGGGCCGGCGGTGGCGGCGGTGGAGGCGGTGAAGAAGTGGTGGAAAAGCTGCGACACTTGAAGCAGAAGGGGGCCACCACCACCATCATGAGGAGGAGGAGGAGGAGGAGGAGGAGGATGTGTGTGTGTGGCCCCGCAGCATCACACCGGGACTTGAGTCACCGAGCTTCTTACACTTTCTCACCGGCTGTGGGGGATTTTAACCCGGGTCACAGTCGTGTTTCTCCGTCGTGTTTAGTCCAAGTTCGCCCGGAAACATCCAGGCAGAGGGGGGGGGACGTAGCTGCTAACACGGAGCTAACCCCGTCTCCCCCGAACCCCGCTCACTCCGGCCCGTGTTTCCCTGCTGAACCGGGGTTAAGCGGACCCGGAGCGGGGCTCGGCGGCTAGCTCGGTACACCGGGGTCGTGGCCGGAGTCGAGTGGCGGTTCGTCGCTAACGTTGTCACGGCTGTTTAACTTGTAGCGGGAGCCGCGATGCCGCAGCAGCAGCACCGGGGCGACCACACACACACAGCCGGGCAGCGAGCTCCAGCTCCGGACTGTTGTCAGGTGTAATTTGTCCCCGGCCTTGCCTCACTGGCAGCCGGACTGAGGGGACATCAGTGTCCGCTGTGTCCGCGGCTCGACTGATGTCCACGGAAACGTCCCCTTGTCATTTCGACCCGTGTTTGTGACGGAACAGGAGATTTCAGTTAAAAACTGTGACTGTTCATTTATTATTTATTTATATTTGTGGTAGAGTGGCTGTCATGTTTGCGCAGGCGCAGTAGGAAACTCCGGTTGCTAGCTAGTTAGCATTAATCTTTTTCGTCAACTTTTAATTAAAGAACAAAAACAAAGAACTGCGGTTGATTTAAAACTTTATTTATAAAAAATATATATGTTTCTCACCGGAAGCTGTCGTGTTGGTATCTTGCTTATTAGTTTGTTAGTTTCCATCACCGTCAGTTGTAATTGTAATTGTAATATCTGTATCCTAAATACAATGAAGGGAAACACATCAGGTCAGTATTTAGAATCTAGTTTAATGTTAAATCTATCTGATATTTCTAAATTGGCAAAGATTGAATTCTGTTTAACGACGCGTTCTCTGATGATGTGAAAACAATTACTGTGAAACTGGAATTTCCTTCAAATTGAGGTGGTCCTTAAACGTCTCATATTAGTCTGTTTTCTGTGGTTGTGTTTAAAGTCCGTGGGATTTTTGTGACTTCTTGAAAACAGAAAAGAGTCACAACAGACTCATGACAACAATCAGAGGACAGAGCTTTATTAGTCACACATGGTTAATATGCATCAACCGAGTCCTATATTAATAATAACAATAATCAAAATTACACATCGTGATGCAGCGGTTAGTTGCCTCACATCAGGAAGGTTCCTGGTGTGAATCCCCGTTTGGCTTATTTCTCTGTAGTCTGTAGTCTGCATGTTCTCCCTGTGTTTGTGGGGGGTTTCTCCAGCTTCTTCTCACAGTCCAAACACATGCAGATGGGGGTCAGGTTAATTGGAGACTCTCTTTGACTGTGAGAGTGAGAGTGAAGGTAGTTTGTCCCCTCGTGTTGGAACTGTGATGCGCTGGCGATTCTTCCAGAGTGAACTCTGCCTCTCGCCCAAGTCCAACGTCAGCTGGTATTGGCTCCAGCCCCCCGCCCCCCCCGCGACTCTCAAAGGATAAGCAGTATAGATAAAGGAAGGATGTATAGTGTTTTTAACAAAGCTCAAAGACATTTTTCAGGGTTGCAGATAAAAGGAAATAAATATAAAATACACATCATAATCACACATTGAAATGTAAGGTAAATGCTGTTCTGAAAAGGGTTTTGAATAGTGCACAGTTCAGTGCGGTCTCTGGTTTGTTTGGGGAGAGTTCCAGATGGACGGGCAGCTGGGTTTTTGTTCAAACTGTTAAACAGGTGTTGTTTCAACTGTGTGATCATGTTGGAGACTAGTTTGTGCTGCTGTTCATCTGTATTACATTACACAAAGAGGTGTGTCTGTTGAAAAGCTCATTAATTTGAATGGTTTGGACAAAACAAAGGGACACCTGTCAACATGAACACGACACAACTCAATCGCACAACAGGCTGCATCCTGCAAAATGATCATGAAGTGAATCAACAGCAGTTTAACACAGTCTCAACAAAACCAGAATATTAAAGCCTTGGAGAATATATATTTTTTGCAGGACAGTTGTATTAGACTGCATTAGTTTCAGCTTGGTGTTCCCAATAAACTGACAGCTGAGTGTAAATCAAGCCCCCTCCTGATGTGAAACATGAAAATAAATGTGAAAGCAGTAAGTACACTGGGTAGTGCATATTAAACACCCTTTGTAGTGCGCATCCTGTTGGTGCTCGTCAGGATGCATTTAAAATCTGCTAAATTCACCCATAAGTCCCAGAAACAACCGGTTCAAGTCTGAATGAATACTTGAAGTTGCGTTTGAAAATGATTACAGTATTATAAAATTAAAAAGTATTATGTTTCTAATCACCGTGTGTGTTCATGTTTGTTTTTTAGTCCCTAAACCCCTCGTGGAGCTTCACGTGAAGCTGCTCAGAAAACTTGGGAGGTCTGTAACGACAGACCGCTGGGAGAAGTACCTGGCTAAGGTGAGGCCTGTTTGTACTGTACGTGTTTGTGATGTGTGTCTCACTAACTTTACCGCCCTCACCTTCTGATATGAGAAAATATTTAATTAGACAGAGAACTTGTGGAAACAGGCTTGTATATGGTGACCATATCTAATCATTGTTTCCTGTAGGTTTGCCAGGAGCTGAACAGTACTTGGGCGTGGGAGCTGGAACAGAAGGGCTACCAGGATATGTCCATGGAGTGCAAGTCGAGCATCCTAAAAGTACGACCAGTTTTTACTTAATAGCTTTTTACTTAATTCAGTGTTGACGCGCTCTACACAGCCCATGAAGTAGTTAGTCTTTGTGGGCCGCATAGACTCACAAGGCTGAACCGAAATGAAACTGGCTGGTCTACAGAGGATTTTCATAGAGGATTAGAGCTTTCAATTCTCGGGGGTGGAAAGATGCATTTGTTGGCTGCATGTGAAGAAGCCTACGAAATGGGAAACTCTCGTCACGCTGCTGTAACACAATTGGTCTTCAAATGCAGGCTCAGATTTAAGACACAGTTAATGTATCTAGTGAGGGTGAAACTTCTGCAACCACAGTCACCTTCTCTTTATCACCTCTTTCCTTCTTCTCTTCCCTCCTCCTCCTCCTCTCAGTATCTGTGCGAGTGTCAGTTTGATGACAACCTGAAGTTCAAGATGGCGATTAATGAGGAGGACCCAGAGAAGATGCGTCTGCAGCCGATCGGTCGGGACCAACAGGGCCTGATGTACTGGCTTCAGTTCGACCACGAGCAGAACATCCGGCTGTACACGGAGGAGCAGGACGATCTGGACGGATCCACCTGGCAGTGCATTGTCAGGTACAGTACTACTGTGGTCTCGACAGGTGGCACCAGTCTGAAGCTGTTATCGTTTCTCTGTTTGCAAAAAATATGCAAATGTATGCACCAACCTTGTCTTAGGGTGACATTAAAGTAGTCTCCTCTACACTTCTGAAAGTGAATTATCTGTCTGTGCAAGAAGATACACTGCAGTGCCTTATCCGTCCACCTCATTCTGCTCTACATCTATTCCAATTCTTCTTTGTTGTTCTCTATCTGGTTTGAGCCTCTTGTCCAATCTGTGTTGTCAGGACTCGTAACGATCTGGCTGAAGCTCTGGACCTGTTGAAGGCTCAGATCAGTCCAGCCCTGAATCAGGAGCAGGACCAGAACCAGGCTGGATCCAGGAGCAACAGCCCCACAGAGAAAGGTGCAGGTATGTTCAGCAGATACAGGGCGTGTGTGTTATTGATCATTTCATACTGTATAATGCAGAGAAAATATGTAAAGAGGCTGTTTTCAGCATCTTCTCCTTCATATCAGTCAAAATTCTATGTTTTTATGACAGAAGATAAAACTAAGAGCCAAGATATCTCAAAGTAAAAAGAAATAACATCTCAAAATGTATATAACTGACATTAAACAGTTACTGGAAAAGGCTTTTATTGTAAAATCTGATCTTAATTACATTTAGCCAAGTCCCATAACTGTGCTGAACGTTTCAAAGAACTGCAGCTCAAAAAGTAGATTTTTCTAAAAACTGGGACATTCTTTAAAGACCAGAGAGAAAAATTAAAACTGAAAAGTCCATTATCACACTTCATTTCCTGTACTTCCTCCGTAGCCACAGTATCAGTAACCTTTGAAAAAATGTTCACCACAACACTGTTTCATTTGTGTGTGTTTGTCCTGATGGTTTAGGGGATGAGGTAATAGGAAGCACTGACCCAGAACCCTCCAAGACCACAGAGGAACCCGCCGAGAGCAAGACGCTTGACCCCATAAAGGAAGAGAAACCCCTCATACCAGGTACAGGGATTAAATAAATATACTCATAGGAAATTGTGGGAAGGGAAGCACAGCTGCTGTTGACACCCGGCAGTTTAGTTTTTCTTATCTTTAAAATGCAAGCTTCAAGATTCAATATCTTATTGCCATATTAGTGAAGCTGATGGAATTTTTCTTGAAGAGAAAAAAATACAGCCACACTGAAAATACACCGGTTGAACGTATAAAATGATTTAGATATGAAACCAGCACCTACGGTGATAATCAGCAGCAACGACCCACTAGATGAAGGGCACAGTAAGAAATGACATCTAACGTCTAAACATCTAAACCTACTGTGTTCCTGCAGTGCTATAGATCAAGAGTGACAGCTTTGGGATAAGTTCTATTCTGGAATCTGCTTGTTCTTGTCTTTACCCTTTTAATGTTCTTCTGAGTATACCAGTGACAATTAAAAAGCCAGTTAGCTGGGTGGGACTGGACCTCAAGAATCTTTGGGCCTTTCTTTAGTTTTCTTTTGTAGTCTGTTTCCTCTCGTGGTGTCCGAACACACCTGCTGATTGCCAATGCAGTGCGCACCACCTTGTTCAATTGTCAGTTTGACAGGAGCAAACCGGTGCCGGCCAGATACAAGGAGAGTAGTTGTTAAGCAGGTCAAGTGGCTGGTAGGAAACAAACATTATGCGTTTTGATTTGATTCTCATATAAAACAAGTTTCCTTTATGCCAGTGGATCTTCTATTCTTCGGTCCCTGTCATGGTTACTGTCTCTAGATGTTTATTTATTTAGTAATTTTCTGTTTTGCAGAGCTAAAGGAGGAGCAGATGCAGTCAATAGAGGGGGAGAACACAGACGCTGAGGTAAAAGAAAAGACGACGGACCACAAACCCCCTGTGTTCGATAATCGGGTCAGCACCATCACCACCATTGTCAAATCTGAATCCAGGGAATCCGACGCCCCCAAAAACGCTGTGTCGGTTGTAATGGCACCAGGCACGACTGTGATAAAACAGGAAGTTAACAAGGAAGAGGAGGCTGGGCGGGCCGTTGTCAGGAGCAACCAGCAGGCAAAGATACCACTGAAGAAGAGGGAGCTGAAGCTCGCAGAGAGCTACCAGAGCAGCCACCTTAACAACAGCAGCAGCAGTATTATTGTTTGTAACCCCTCAGTGATCCAGAGCAAGGACAGAAGAGAGGGGAAGTTACTTAACTCAGTAGCACCCCCTTGTGGTCCCTCTATGCCACAACAGCAGCAGTTAGTGGTCAGTGCAGCGAAGCAAGAACTGACGAATGGGAGAGCGTCTGTGCTCCTGCCTCACAAAGACGGACAGAATGGAGTCATAGGGGTCATAGGTCAAGTCGGTGTAATAGGTCATATAGGGGTCATCCGCAGTCCGTCCGAGCGTCACAGAGCCCCTGGCGCTGAGCAACAGGAACCAAACGGGCCAAGTGTAGACCACTGGAGCTCCAGAGTTGTGGAGGAAGAGCGGGAGGTGAGCCGGCAGTCAGTGCTGGTGAGGAAGGGACCTGTTGAAGGTGACACGTCGGCCTCAGCAGCCTCCGCTCTCCCTCTTCTTGTGGCAAAGGAGGCGCAAACACCCGAGAAGCTGCTAATGACATCTTCAAAGTCTGATCAAGCCCCTAAAGCTGTAGAGAGAGAAGTGGATGCTGTTAGCATTTCTTCACTGTCTCAGTCCACAGAGGAACCCAAGAGACAGACGACAGAAGACCTGTGCAAAAAAGCAACAGAGGAACCATCGGAGAAGGGGACAGAAAGTGGGCCCAGCAGTCTTCACCAGAAAGATGATGACGTGGACGAGAGGGAGGGGAGGAGAGGAGAAGTGTCTGGGGCAGAGGAAGGAAGTAAGGATTACAATGAAAAGAGTAAGAGCACTTTGGGGAAGATGGAGGCAGAATCAGGGGGCGCCGTTCCTCCTCTAAAAGTTGAACAGAGAGATGAAAATGACCACCTGGACCACCAGGGAGATGGGGTCAATGATGAGCTGGCTGCCCAGGTCAGGGTTAAGGACACTGGGCTGCGGTCAGAGGGGAAGCAGGGTCCCCTGGAGGAGGCATCCTCCGAACTCCAGAAAGAAGGAATCAGGCTGAAGATTAAGATTCCTCCTCACAGGAGAAACAAGTTAAGGAAAGGTGGAAAAGAGGGGGAGAAAGAGAGGGAGCAGGAGGCCCAAGACGAAGGGAGGCAGCTGAGGAGATCAACCAGGATTTGCAGGTACGTCTGGAAGTTATTAAAAATATAGGATAAGAGAATATATTCTTTGCCCATTGTAATGTCGGATACAGCTGGTTTGATTCGGACACCTTTTTTCTTGAAGATCATCTGCTTTGCCAACCTGCAGGCCGAGCTCGAAGGTGGCGGAGAGCCAGAGGAAGAAACCACAAAAAAAACAGGCACTGGCCTCCAGAACAAGGGAAGAAGAGGAGGAGGAGGAGGAAGAAGAGGAAGAAGAGGAGCAGAGCTCAGCTACAAAGAAAGACATAAAAGCAGAAGTGGCTGGGCAAATTAGAAAACGAAGGGTAATCATCTCAAAGTGTCCTGTGAGAGTGAATTTAACAACTTGGGTTTTTCTGTTTGACAATTTCTTTTCCTCTGTTGCATTTTCAGGGCAAACGGAGGCATCGCCGCCCCCGATGGTCCAACATCCGTTCGAAGAGACGTAAGCTGAATGAGGGGACGGAGGTGGAGGACAGAGGGACGAAACGAGAAGATGAGGAGAGCGAGGGAGGGAGCGACTCAGAAGAATCTTGTAAATCAGAGGAGATTCCCAGTGAGGATGCCTGTAGTCACTGTGGCCTGCCCAACCATCCTGAACTGGTAACAACCGAGACTCCTACAGACGTATTTAGACACATCTGAGCTCTGGTATCATTTTCATGATTAATGACTTAATAAATTACTTATCAAAACTGTCATTTCTTCATATCTGTTGTTTAATGACAATTGATAAACTCCTTGCACACATTTATTATGAAGGCTCAAGTAAATACATAATGAAGCAATGTTATGGCTTTATTATTTATGTGTTGTTTAACGCATTGACTTGTGTGTTCTCAGATCCTGCTGTGTGACTCTTGTGACAGTGGATACCACACCGCCTGTCTGCGTCCACCGCTCATGTTGATTCCAGATGGAGAGTGGTTCTGTCCGCCCTGTCAACATGTAAGCTGTGTGTGTGTGTGTGTGTGTGTGTGTGTGTGTGTGTGTGTGTGTGTGTGTGTGTGTGTGTGTGTGTGTGTGTGTGTGTGTGTGTGTGTGTGTGTGTGTGTGTGTGTGTGTGTGTGTGTGTGTGTGTCCTCTTATCAAACTGTAAAACTATGAATGTTTTGTCGTTATTTACGATTCGTCTGGTTATTGTTTTTTTGCCTTTCTCCACTAATTTAATTAAGAAATACCAAAGTTTTCCGATGTTTTTTGTTTAAAATTGGACATAAACCACGATAGTCCACCTTAATAAACAACATAAATTAAATTTGTCCAATGCAAACAGAAAATAAAGGGTTTCCACTACGGACCACCGCTGCACAATTGATATTTCAATCGGAAATCGAGTCGAGACCTTGTGATTCGGAATCGGTGGCGAAACCCGACCTAATGAATTGTGTTGTTTGTTTTTTACCCTTCAGAAACTGTTGTGTGAGAAACTGGAGGAGCATCTGCTGAATCTGGACAGTGCCCTGAAGAAAAAAGACAGAGCAGAGAGGAGGTACACACACACACACATACACACACACACACACACACACACACATATATATATACACACATATGCACTAATAATAATAACAATAACGTGGATATTGACCCTCGTCTGTCTCCGTCTGTCCAGGAGAGAGCGTCTGGTGTATGTGGGAATCAGTGTGGAGAACATCATTCCTGTGAGTAAACGTTTTTTACCACATCACAGCTTTATCATAATAATATTTATGTCACTTTAAACAGAATTAGCTGTAAATGCATTAACACATAATTGAGCTTTTGTGCAGTTTATTGTTCTATTAGATTTGATATATTTCCAGCGTTAAAGAAGGAGTCACCAGAACTCTGGTATGTTGAGTTGTTCTAAAGGTCAAAATGAAATGTGGTTTCACTCACGTTTTGTTTTCACGCTGTTGTAACTGTGACAGGAAATTAGCGGTTTCATGCCTCATGAGACGGCTCTAAGAAACAAATTGATTGAACGGATTCATCCAGCGAAACAAAGAGAACCTGAACTGGAAATTTAATATTTTAAAAATATCTCTTTCTTACAATTTTAGGAAGGAGACGGGGAGGAGGAAGAGAAGTCCACAAAGAAGAAAGACCCCAAAAAGAGTAAAAATCTGGGCCGAAGATCGACAAGAACCAGGAAACACATCAGCTACAGGTGGGGGTCTGAGCTTCTCTCTGTCTGCTCCTGAAGAAGCTTCATTGATCTCTCTTCTTACATTTCTATATTAAGCCTTATGGATTCATTCTACAGAATAACATCTATTGATTGTCTATAGTTTAGAAGAGTTTTTGCACATTGGCTGCAGTCTGAAGTCCTTTTAACATGTGACTGATTAAGTTTAGATTTACTTCATGTAAATCAAAAAACATAATTTCTCCTCAAATTTGGATTAAGAATCTCATTATGGTGAATCTCAGTGAATCTACATCTGTGTCACGTGTGTTTCAGGTTTGACGACTTTGACGATGCGATCGATGAGGCTATCGAGGAAGACATCACTGACCTCTGTGCCGGTGAGTGAACAGGCCACAGAGATGACTGCAGCGTCACAGAGACAGATTGTCTTCTGTCTCTGTGACTTTTATTCTTGTCATTTGATTTGATGTATTTTTTTAAATGTTTGATCCTTTGTGTTGTCGTTGAGTTAACTTGGATTTTTCTACAGTAGGAACCGAGCGCAGCAAAGACATCACTCCCATCCTGTCAGAGGACAGGAAGGAGAGCCAGCGGCCAATCAGAAGCCAAGCTCATTCTGTCAGGAGCAGGAAGAAGAGGAGGCTGAACGACCTGGAGAGCGACAGCACGGCAGCAGAGAGTGAGGATGAGTTCATGCTCAGCAACAGGTAACACACACTCACAGAGAGACACACACACTCACAGAGAGACACACACACTCACAGAGAGACACACCATCACAGAGAGACACACACACTCACAGAGAGACACACACACCCACAGAGAGGCACTCGCACTCACTCTCTCTCTCTCTCTCACACACACACACACACACACACACACACACACACACACACACACACACACACACTCTGTTCAAACTTTTTTCAAGTTCACTTTAGTCGCTTTATTAATTATCCTCCTCTTCCACTTCCAGCTCTGAGGATGAAGAATTCGGTGCATCGGGGGCAGATGACGATGAGGAGGAAGATGAAGATGCCGGCAGCGAGGTGGGCAGCTGGGACAGTGCGACCCGCCCCAAGCGGCCGTTGAGAGGGGTGCCCAAACAACGACCCAGCAAGACCCAGCGCAGGGGGAGGAAACGACAGAGGCGGCGGCGGAGACACTCCTCCGAGGAAGAGGAGGAAGAAACTGAAGAAGAAATGGGTGAGTGCACGAGTAGGGGAGACTGCCAGGCTGTAAGGTGTTAAAACTGCAGAGTTCACTAATTGAAGTTACGTTAATTTAAAAACATTTCATATGTTCTCAATATTTAAAAAGAATTATGGTTGTGACTTAAAATAATTTTCAAGCTTCTAGAATTACAAAATAATCAGTGAATCAATTTTCAGTTCATAATATAAAACAAAGAAAAGAGCAAATCCTCACATGTGAGAACCTGAATCCAGAGAATGTCTTTGCTTTGTCTCTTGATGAATGTCCTCCGTCTCTCTCTCCGTCTCTCTCTCTCTCCGTCTCTCTCTCTCCGTCTCTCTCTCCGTCTCTCTCTCTCTCCGCCTCTCTCTCTCCGTCTCTCTCTCTCCGTCTCTCTCTCTCCGTCTCTCTCTCCGTCTCTCTCTCCGTCTCTCTAGACTCCGATCAGTACAGTGACATGTCCGACAGTGATGCTGATAAAAAGAGGCGGGGCCTGAGGCGCGGCCAGCGGCAGCAGGTCAACTACCGCGAGACGTCCGAGTCGTCGGACAACTCCAAGGCCTCCGCCAGCAAGAACAAGGTCAAACCCCGCGGGCGGCCGCGCAAGGAGCATCTCTCCAGCGACTTCAGCGATGGTCAGTCGCCGCTGGCAACACACACAGTTTCCTCATCACTTTTAATTTGAGGTCAAAATACAAACTTCTGTCACATTTCTTTAAATATTCATGTCTCTGATTTTTTACTAAACGTTCTGAGCATCAACAACAACTTCCATCACATTCAGTCGAGGAAACCGACTGTTTCCCTTCAGGTGTGATTCATGTGGAGGAGGATTGAACATTTCCACAAAACCATAAGAGAAATAATCTTCTGAACAAACCATGAATAAATCCTGGAAATGAGATCTGAAAGTTAATGATGTGCAGTAATGATTTATTCCACCCAGTTAATCCCTCCTCTTTGCTTCCCCTCCAGTGTCGCGTTCTTCCAGAGACTCCGGGGACGAGGAGGATTATGAAGACGAAGACGAAGATGACCAGAGACGGAGGGTGAACAGGAGGAGAAAGGAGGAGAAAGACCAGTGGAGGAACAGGATGAAGGAAAAGCGGAGGAGACACCGAGACAAGGAAGACGACAGAGAGAGAGGGAGGCGGCTGAAAAGGAAACTGCTGGAGAAGGAGGAGGACAAGCGGAGGAGATTAAAGAGGACAGACAGAGAAGAGGAGGACATGGAGAAGATGGGCAGAGGAAAGAGGAGAGAGATTCTGTCAGAGCAGCGGCGCCGGCGACTCGCTCAGATGCTGAAGAAACGACGGCCTTCGACGGACGATGACGACGAGGAGGAGTCTGAGGAGTCTGAGTCGTCATCGGAAGAGGATCGTCCCGTCCGCAAAAGACTCAACCGCATCGACTCGGATGATGATGATGATAAGAAGGAGGAGGAGGAGGAAGAGGAAGAAGAAGAAGAAGAGGAAGAGGAAGAGGAGGGGAGACAGAAGGTGACGACCAAAAAGTCTTCAGCAGTCGAGAGGAGGTCGGACAGCGAAGCTCAGGAAAAGGGGAGGGGCCGTAGCTTGTCTCCGTCAAACATACATCGGACCTCCAGAGGCCCAGTGAAGCCCGGGGATGGAAGTCCCACAGTACCCAGGGACAGTGAAGCTTCAGGCCAGCAGGGCAAGCTCAACGGCCCCTTCCTTCCAGACCAGGAGGAGGAGGAGGAAGAAAAGGAGGAGGAGGGGGAGGAGGAGGAGGGGGCCAGACAGACTCATTAAACTCTGTCCAGAACAGTCCGCAGTCATGATGGCTGTTTGTGTGAATAACGCTCGCTTATTTCTTTCAGTTTCTTTTTTTACTGTCAGGCCTTTCACCCACAGCCCACCTCTGAAACACCACCTCCCTCCACCTCCCTCCCCTCTGCTCCTCCTCTTTGCTCCCCCCGTCTCCTCCTCACTGTTGTATCGTGGTCGAGTGCTGTCCACCATCACGTGCTGTACCTCGCAACAGACACTCATGAGTACACTCTCACGCTCATCCTCACGTCCGGCAGAACGTAGCTGGACCAGCGCAGCGTCGCAGCGTCGCAGCGGGACCGGCAGCAGCCGGAGCGTCGCAGCGGGACCGGCAGCAGCCGGAGCGTCCGTGGACGCACTCGAGCGAGGCCGCAGGTCGTTGTGACCATTTCCCAGGGCTCTGAGTTACGGGCGACTTTCTGTTGGGTCCATGTGACGGGACGATGGCGGTTTCATCCCGTTGGGGGAGTATGTGGTGTACCTCATTCTTAGCACTTCATCATTCTCATAGCACTTAATAACCAGCCACCCAGAAGAGGGCCAGTGTCAAGCTGAACACTTTGGGTCGGGAGGCGAGACGACAACTCACACAACAGGGTTTTCACTGTTTCCTAAGAATGAGCCAGTATCCTGAAGGTTCATGGTTCTAACAAGAATCTAAATCGTTCGCTGTCTCTGTCTGCACGGGCTGTCAATCATCTTTAAATCACGTTGACACAAAGTCTCTCGTGTTTTAAATCAGTTGTTTTGGCTTAAAGGAGCAAATCTCAAACCTGCCAAAATAAAACCAGAACCATTGACACGATGCTTCTCTTGGATCCTGGACACGATCACGACCCCAAGATTTAATGTGGTCGACAGGAAACGACAGAAACCACCAGACCTTTGTCCAGTGAAACCAGTCAGGACGTGTTGAACTGAAAGGACGATGGTTCATGTTCGAGCTGACACATTAATTCACTGATCAGTCGATCACGATCCATATTGATAATCCATCAGTCCATCGTTTCATTAACAGAAACATTTCCCAGTGAGCATTTTTATTTCAGTTTTATGGTGAAAGAAAATGTTCACCTTTTATTTTATGAAATTTCCCAAGCGAAACTTTAATTTGATTATTCGATAAAATGATCTGCAAAAATCCAATGAATTCTTAGTTGTGGCCCAGATGAACTCATATAATAATATATCAGACTTTTTCAAATTCACGGTTAAATCTGAACACAGAGTCTGACTGTCACTGTAGCATCCACGTGTCTCATACATCTGAGATTTAGGAATACTTGTTAAATCCAGACTTTGGAGGATCCAGTCATTTAAACTCGTTCAAAGATACTAAACCAAGTTGAGCTGAAACTCTGGATCCACTTCAGATCCACTTCAGATCCACTTCAGATCCACTTCAGATCCACTTCAGACCCCTTGTGGATCCAGGACGTTTCCCCCGACCGTCCCAGTGTTGGGTTTCAGACTGGTGGCTCGTTGGTCCACGTGTTGTGGCGGGACATGTTTGCTGTACATACTTTGCCTGTTCCTTGTAAGATAATAGATGTTCTGTTCTTAGTCCTCTTGTAAAATATAGTGTTATATTTTCTATATGAAGGAGAGGAGTTGAGATGCTGCTGTGGTGGATGGACGAGTGCGGACGGACGCACATCTTCATCTGTGTGTTGAGACTTTGTGCCGTCGCCGGTTTAAACAGAACAGTCCCAGAATGTTTCCAGAGAGCCGCTGCTCTTCTTCAGCCTGTGTTGTACATGTTCAGAGGTTTTTAAACATTTCCTACCCCCCGAGTTTTTAAAGAAGGAACAAAGCTTTATTTTTTTGATTGAGGCTCAGGGGAGGAAGATGAACATCAGTCACCAAACAAACTGAACCTTTTCTTTTGTCAGCCGGTCGCCTCACACCAGCCTGTCGCGGTTCACTGCTCCGACCGGAGCTGGAAGAATTTCTCTCACGTCGCTGTCGAGGCTTTGAAAGAGTTTTATTCTGCTTCACGTGAACCTAAAGTTTTCAACCTGATTCCAGATGTTTCTCTTTCTTCTCTCTGTCTAAACTCTGCTCCTTTTGTCTTTATCAGACCTCTAAGGTTTATTAATATGTGAGAAATAAAACATTTATTAACCAACGTGCTGCAACTTTACAGCAGAAACTTTCACACGATGACATCATCACATCAGTTCTCTTTAAGCAAATCTTCATTTTTACCCACATTTGACTTTTTCTGCCAAAACTACAACTGTGTGAATCCAGTGATCGACAGTCTAAAGCTTTAATAAAACTTTAATATGAGTGAAGGTGATTGGACGGAAAGTGGTTTAACTTCCTGTTAAATACAAACAGACAAAAAAACCCGATGTTCGAGGACGAATCTGTTTTTAATTTAAACTTTTCTTTGATATTTAAGAGATTTTAGATCTGAGATTTTTTTTAATTAAAGGAAAGAGAAATTTTCAGCTGAATCCAAACTTTCATTTATATTTTTATCAGAGTCCGGATTTGATCCCAGTGAAAACAGCCTTTTAAACGAGTCTCAATCTGGTTCAACAGAAATCCTGAAATCCTCAAAGAATATAGATTTCAATATTATGATGATAATATTATCATTTTCCTTCGTCTCTTCAACCTGTTGTTTTATTCAACAGGGAATTCTGCAGAACAGGTTTTAAAGCTTTCAGGAGACATTCACGGATTTTAAGAAAACAAACAAAAATTCATTCCAGCATCGATTCTTCAAACATCAACGCTTCAACGTCAGAGGAATATTTTATTATTATTTTTTACGTCACAAATCAGGACACAGTAATGAATCTTTTATAAAAAACTAGAAACTAAAAGATCATTTTGGTGTCAGATAGAAAAGTCTTTATTTCTATAACCTCATTTAACCTAATACGTCTGTCACTTTAAAGTTCATTGTGTCGTGAATCTGTCTTTTTTTCTTAAGTCAAATTCTATCATTTAAATCCTAAAAAGATTAAAAACCCAGAAATGATGAAAACCTTCTGCTTCTGTTTGGTTTTGGGTGTTTTTGTGTTTAAAAAATGTCAGTTTGCAAAACTCCCCCAAATAAGATTGAGTTATTGATTTGATGATGAAGTTCTCGGGTTTAGTTCTAAACTCTGACGTCTCAGAGTTTGTGATGAAACTGATCCCAGAGTCACATCACTTAAATTTCTAAATGTGGTTTCAGGTACTTTCCTCTTATCGTTCAGTTGAGACAGAAACAAAAGACAGACCGACAGTTTTAACTTCCTCTCAAGTTACCGTTAAGATCTCGTTACAAATACAAACCGAGCGAATCCCCTTCAAGTCGACATCTGCAGTGATTTCACGTCCTTCATGAATAACTGTCTAATAATAATATTAATAATAACGACCCCAACTCAAAACTCGTGAAAAATAAGATTTCAGCTCCTCTGCAAAGATCAGTATTTTTATAATGTTCGGTTTTTTACTCAGTTTATTATTTCTTTGTTTCTCTTCCTCATGTTGATGGAGACGTTTGACATCTGTGTTTTCCTCTGTGACAGATTCTGTTGGTTTTAAAATGTTCAGTAAAGTGAAATGTGGATTCACTGCGAACAGGCGCCAGTGGACGTGACTGCAGCTCCTTTCATTTCTCTGTTGTACTGTTGCTGTAGTTTCTCTGTAACATAAATGTTTTCTAAGTTATTAAACCAACATCCAGGCATCTCCTCAAACACACACACTCGGCTGTCGTGACCTTTTATTCAATCAGCTGAGAGAAGTTCGACTCTCGTCCTGAACAGACGTGGATCATTCAAAACTGTTTCTCTGCTCAAACTACAAAACGTGAAGCACCAAGCGAAAGATATTTTATTTAGGTATAATTTTAACAGAAGATTTTTCTGTTAACCGACAGAGGAACAGGGAAATAACCAGAATTGCTTTACATACTGAATTTAATTCAATTAAATCTAAGTTAAGGTAATTTCCTAATTTCAATTGTCTCCACACAACTTTAAATTATTGGTGTATTTATAGTTCCGGTTTAAAACAAACTGATATTTTGGCTGAAAATGTTCAAAACAATCTGAAGAGTTGCTGATTAATCTTTTTGTTAATGAAATAACCATCAAATAATAATAAATAATCGATTTGGTGATTTGTAGAAAACTTTAATGTAGAACAGCTTATTTTCTAAATTCATGAAAAACGAGAAGCGTTTATTCAGAGTCAGGGGCGTGCTGCTCTCTAGTGGCCACAGTGAGTAACTACAACAACGCTGCTCTCTAATCAAGCTAGACAATGGCATAAGAACTTCCGGTTACGCTTTCAAAATTAAACCATAAACCACGTGGATGTAGTTACACAGTATGACCACCAGAGGGCAGTATAAACCCCTGATTATTGCTAATGCAAATATTTATTTTAAAATTCAGTCAGAATTTTTTCTTTGCTGCTTTTTTAAATATAATTTTTAATATTTTATCAAATATAAATTCTCGAAGGAGAAAAGAGCAATTTGGATTATTTTTTTCAAATCATTTATTATTATTTACTGATTTGTCCTATTGTAGGATTTGATTGGTTTGTTCCTTCACTTTATACATTACTGAGATAAACATTTGTTTGGATAAAATAGGAAGAAAAGATGTTTAATATATTAAAAAACAAACTCGCTTTAAAGTATAAAAAAACAAAATATCTTAAATCGTCACAATTTTCCCAAATAGATAAACTTGTAGTTACGCAATGTGGCCACCGGAGGGCGTACACATTTATCACGGTGGATAAGTTAGCACACAAACACTTCCGGTGGGAACATTCAAAATAAGATTCGCGGCGGCTACGTGACTCTTGCGTAACGACAGACGTAAGCTCGTTGTGGTCACGTGACGCATTGAAGCATCTTGTCGCGATAGTTCATCTTTGGCAGCTCGAGGATCCGTCATGTCCGGATTTCACCCGCCGCGCTTCACGTTCTGACCCGAGAAGAAGCAGCAGAAACACCGCGTCCCGGCTCCAGTGGACCGGGTTAGTGAGAGTCTGTCCCGGGTTAGCGAGAACTTGTCCCGGCTTAGTGAGAACTTGTCCCGGGTTAGTGAGAGCTTGTCCCGGGTTAGTGTGAACTTGTCCCGGGTTTGAGTCGCAGCCTCGTGGTTCTCCTCCTCCGCAGAGACGATGGTTCTCCTGAAGAACCTCCAGCCGCCCACCGGGGGCGTCCGGCTGCAGCAGGCCGACACCGCGGCGGTGCTGGACGGGCAGCGGCTCGGCTGCGGGACGCTCTACGTCACTGAAGCGTGAGTGTTGGTTTGTCTCCGGGAACTTCCGGGTTCGTGTAAATTCACAATGTTACGTTTTTAACAAACAAACAAACAATTAATAAACAAACAAACAGGAAAAAAACAAAATAAACAAAAGGTCTGCTCGACGCCTCACGCGAAGCACTTCCGGAGCGGTCTCTTTCACAATAATAACCGGATATTGAATTGGTTAAGCTCATTTGCGGAGCTGCTAAAATTAATTAATCACTTTGTTGATCGATAGAACTTTTAAGGGGAATGATTTTATGATTTTATGATTTTATGAATGATATTAACAACTTGACCCAACCCACCAAAGATCAGACAAAAAGTAAAATCACCAAAATGCCTCTAATCAAACTGAATCCAACTGAAACATATATTATCATCAACAGACCCAATAAACTGTTGATTTTCCTTTTTAAGTTAAATAAAAGTTTCATTCCAGCCTCAGCTTCAATGAACTTTTTCCATCTAAGCAGATATTCTAGTTCATCATTAAAATAATAGTCCATTCTGAGGACTTCTGGTTCCTCTCTTACTTCCTGACACTGTCAAACAATCTTTTAATAACTAAAACACGTGTACATCTGCTGTTTATTGACCTTTTTCACTGGTTCTGCAGCTCATAAGCAAACCACTCATTTCTTTGTGTTGTGTTCTTCTCAGGCGTCTGTCGTGGTTCGACGGCTCAGGGATGGGTTTCTCTCTGGAGTATCCCAACATCGGCCTGCACGCCATCTCCAGAGACGTCAGCACTTTCCCTCAGGAACATCTGTACGTCATGGTCAATGGAAAACTCAGCGGTGAGGGGAACGTTTTTAAAATATCTCTGTACACATGAACCGTCATATGTTCACAATGTGATTTGTCCTTTGGTTTTATAGTAAAATATCCTGTTTTACCTTAGTTATGCTATCGAGGGTATTTCTGAGTGTGTTGATATCTTGGGACACTGAGATAAGATCTGCACGTGTTGTCAGTCTCGAGTTTCACACCGTTACACCTTCGTCCCTCTCAGGTGAGAATGAGGCAGAAATGGCAGAGAAACCAGCTGATGAAGACAAAGAAGAAGAAGAAGAAAATGGCGGCGGCAGCAGCAGTGGTGATGATGGCGAAGAAGGACCAATCACAGAGATTCGATTTGTGCCCAGCGACAAGGCGGCATGTGAGTGACCGCACGTAGGATGACACTGACTTCACGTTATCTCCTGAGACTGAGGCTTTGCAAAGTCACAGCTCCACAAGTGCAAAGGATTTAAAAACACTTAGTACAGGGGTCAAAACAAATATGAATGTTAAAGTAGCCATTCAAATGTCCGTTAATTCTACGAGTACTCTTGAAAACACCAGACTGTAGAACTGAACTCTTTTCTTTATTGAATATTATTGTATCTGAGTGTTTCTCATAGAAAAGATGATCCTGCTTTAAAAACAACAGAACCTGTGAGCTGCTGCAGTTGTTGAGTGTTTTGATGTGTGTTACATTCAGTGGAGCCCATGTTCTCTGCGATGTGCGAGTGCCAGGCGCTGCACCCCGACCCCGAAGACGACGACTCCGACAACGACTTTGAAGGAGAAGAGTACGACGTGGAGGAGGCTGGTGAGGAAACACAAACGTACACACACACATTCCAATGTTATCAGTCTGTTATAAATTGTTTTTGCACCATCAGCCTCCGATCAACCATATTGCTCCAGTTCTAGTTGTTGTCACGTGAAGAACTCCACCTACTCCAGTTTATTTCTCTAATGTTTAAAACCCGAACCGAAGGATGTTATTGACTCTGTCTCTGTTTCTTTATCTCTGGTTTTCTGGGCTCTTTGGTTGCAGAAGCAGGTGAGAAGTCAAACATTCATCACTGCACATTTACACAAATACATATTCTGCCTGCTCCGTTTCAGTGGCAGACAAGTATCTGTACTGTTGTGTGGAGAATCCGTCACAGTCACCGTCTCTCTCCTCCTCCTCCTCCTCCTCCTCCTCCTCCTCCTCCCAGAGCACGGCCACGCCGACATCCCGACCTTCTACACCTGTGACGAGGGTCTGTCATCGCTCACGCAGGAGGGCCAGGCCACGCTGCAGAGGCTGGAGGGAATGTTGGCCCAGAGCGTTTCTCAGCAGTACCACATGGCCGGAGTCCGGACTGAGGAGAGCAAAGCTGAGTTTGAAGGTTTGGGACACACAGACACACAAACAGACACACACAAACACACACAAACAGACACAAACAGACTCACATCACTTGTTTGATTGTGTTGCTGACAGATGGTATGGAGGTGGATGCAGCAGCGATGGAGCCCGGTCAGTTCGAGGACGCAGACGTTGAGCACTGGTAAGTGACACCTGACGATATCTAACGAGGATCGACTGGTTACCAGCCATCTTACGATCAAACCACTGTCGTCACGGTAACCCTGGTTGTCCACAGTTTCACTAACATAGTGTTTATTCACTGTAAATCATTTTAAATCTGTGTGACTTCTAAGTATCTTCTGCTCACGTTACACTTTAAGAAAGTGCTCTGAATACATTTTACGATTGTGAAGAGTAAACTTATACAATTGATTTCATCTCTTGTCACTTGGTAACTTCCCTGAAACTGTGACATAAAGAAGTAAAAACTTGGAGCTGCAGCGTATTTTATTTTGAAGTTGAGGTTTTAAAAGTAAAAGTTTCAACTTGAACTTCAACACTAAACCAACTTTGAGTGGTTTGTATGAACTAAACACCAGGAACATTGTGAAAATATTATGAATCAACAACATTCACAAAATCCAATACATGTTTGTGTGTAGTTCACTGACCTGTGTTTTCCACTCAATTTGAAGTAAAGATTTGACAAGTGGCTCAAAGCATCAACATAAGAATAAAGATCATCAGAAACATATATGATCATAATGTGACAGAACAACGTCTGATTTGTTGTCTGACTCTCTCTGTAGATGGGGGTCATCTCAGCAGCCAATCAAAGCACTTGAGTTGCATCATGGGATTGGCGAGGAGGACAGTGGCCGTTCTTTCAGCTCCATCAGCTCTTACTTCTACTTTCTCCCCTTTCTCGACTTCAAACTTATTTTTCCCACTTGAAGACATCCCAGTAGTTTTCTGTAACGTTTGTCTTTGTGTTTTCTGTTTAACTTCCATCTGAACAATGTGTCGTTCTGCACTTCTGTGAAACGGGAGACGACTGAGGTGACGCCTCAAACTCTCACATCCTGTTGTTTACTGTTAAAATACCAGTTTGTGTTTGTTTTGTCCCTAAAGACAAATGTCATAACGGATTTTCCTGCTCAGGAAAGTTCATGTCTTTGTATCAAATGTCAATAAATGATTAGATTTTGTAGGAATTTCTTTGCCTTTTTTTATTACCTCAGTTAGGAGGTTGTGTTTTCACCTGTGTCTGTTTGTCAGCAGGAAAAAAAACCATAGTTTTATTCCAGATGCAGATTAAGAAACATTTGTAGGATTAAAAAATAATAAATACTTTGTTCAGTCATATTTTTAACTAAACTGTTTCCACTGGGACATTTTTTGTTACTTAACACAATATCACACGTTTGTTCACAATAACAAACCTCAGGTGGACGATGGTGTTTCTGTATCTGCTCAGTGAGTAAATATCTTCACTGTAACAAGCACAATGTTGATAAAAACCATTAATTCTGAACATCGGTCTCCTGTCTTCAACTCCTGCATTTAAAAATATCGATTTACTGTAGCTTAATAAAAACAGGAAGAAATATTTGTGCCTGATCAACACACAGCAGAGTGATGCATCTTACTTTTCTAAATAAGAAACAAATAATCTTGATTTTCTTTTAGTTGTATGATGAGAATTTAATGAGGTGAATGTATGACGAGATGGAAAAGAACAGTCGGTCTTAGAAATGGTTTTGTTACTGCTGGTTGGAAAGTTAGAACATTTTTATTTCCTATGATACAAAACAAAAACATAATCCTCACATTTTTGAAACATGAAATAAAAATGTTTTTTCTCTTAAACCAGTCACTCGATTCGATTTCAACAGTTTATTCTGCATTTCCAGTTTTTACAGAGAATTCAAAAGGCACCAGTTCCATCTGTGCAGATCTGAAACCATGTAACTGGTCACTTCTACATTGTGCTCCTCTCTGGAATGTCACATTAAGTATTAATAATATTAAATATTAAGCACTTTGTAAAGAAAAGTTTATTTAGTGTATTAGTACCACATATTACCATCCATTATCACGTGTCCCATTATTCAGTGAATTAGCATAAGTAAATATATTAACAATTTTACTAGGCTCATTGTAAGATTGGAGTTTGAGGATACCGACGATAAACAGTAAATGATGATGGACGACATGTCTCCACTTCCTCCCACATTCAGAAACGAAGCCAAAAAACCTCTGATACAATCGCTGCCATCTTGTGGAGCCAGAGTGTCTGTGCAGCAGTGACCAGGTGGTGGCGCTGCAGCATCAAGGTGCCGCTGATACACTGGCTCAACCAATCAGGAGTCGGTCTCAGCTGTCAATCATGACGTTTCACTCCGTTTCATCAAATAACTAATTAAAACCAATCTGATCCGAAACTTGAACAAACACCAGTGTGAGAGGAACTACCTGAAATTACAGAAACATTTATTTAAAGTGTAATTTGCTCCATGTACTACTGCAAACATGGAGGAGGGGAAGTTTATGACCTATACTGCAGCCAGCCACCAGGGGGCCATCAAGATGATCTGGCTTCCCTTTTGAGAAGCTCTATTTACAAGTTACGAAACTCATGCAAACTTTCATTTCAGCAAACTTAGTTATTAGACGTGACAGTTCTGATAAAGTTTCAATGTGTGAACAGTGATCACTCAACTTCCTGTGGTCAAATGAGCAGATTTACTTCCGACATGTTCTAGAATCTGGATCGTCACTGTGGAGGAACAAGAACCTTCAGGTTAAAGTGTCCTTTAAGAAAAGTGCGCATCAGTGTCTGAAGACTGAGGCCAGCGGCAGGTGAACTGAGTCCGTCTGTGCTGCAGGAACGAACCTGAGGCTCATGTCCTCTTCTTTGTCTCCACGGGACGAGGGACAGACGTTGGTTTCCTTGACAACCGAGGGCCGAGTTTATCAAACAGCAGCACCGAGCTCATCATACCTGGAACCACACAAGTGTGAAGAAGAGGAGGAAAAACGTCTGATTAAAATTATATAATTTCTTTATAACTGTTCTTAAAGCAACACTCTGTAACGTGTAGTGAGCAACAGCGCCCCCTGCAGCACCATATGGGGACTCATTCTGTCTGGCTCCTTGTCTGAGTGATAAAGTGGTTTTCATGTGTAAGAAAAACAAAGAGTATGAATGAGTCGTCCCACTGAACTGAAACAACTGAACACTGGGTATTACCCATGATCCTCTGCTTCCTGAACCAGAAGAGCTGCTGCTGTAACAAATCCAAAGTTTCCTGCTGAATATTGGAGATAAACTCTGTTTTTTAATAACTTCTGAGTCTTTTTAACTGATCTACAGTTCAGCTTCACTCTTCAACTTGCTGCAGCTGATTGTGACAGATGAATCTGTGACTCTCAGTCAGTTCTTCTCACAAATTAAATCCCAGAAAGGTGTCAAATATGGGCCCTTTAAGGTCAAAATGTTGCATAGTGTTGATTTAAGATTGTTCCTGCCCTCCAGACTCTTTCCTGGGGTCAGTCGGTGGTCTTACCCAGCAGTGGACCCAGCCAGTAGACCACACAGTACTCCAGGAAGGAGTGTCCGCTGCAGGGGAACTGAGTGGAGAAGGCCAAGGCCGGATTAAACACGGCTCCTGTCAAACTGCCGCCTGGACACACAAACACACACGTGAACTTAAACAAGACCAAAGTTATCACTGCATTCATTTACAACTCCTAAATGAACAAGTGGAAAATGCTCTTAGATCAGTTTTTCTCAGTAGAAAAGTTAATTTCTTGCTCAATGTTTTATGATCAAATAGCTGTGAAACGTGTCATGAGACATCAAGAGTTACAGGTTTTGCTCAATTGTGTTCACAGAGATGTTACAACAGGATACTGCCCTGAGCTGAGAGGTGCCCCCCCCCGAGAACAAACCCCGACACCTTGGTTGAACACCATGTCACCTGACTTTCTGCTAAACGCTTCTTAATTTTAGGAGTTTGGTTGGAGACTAAATGGTTCTATATTTATGCCACTTGTCTTCCAACATTAAATCACCAGTGAGCTTTCTAGATTGAATGATGATTCTGTATTGGTGAATGTATTAACTTATCTTTTGTCTTCTAATGGTTTGTTTTGTATATGAATGCCTCTTATGTTGTTTGGACCCAAATGCTTTTTGTTGTTTGTGTCAATGAAATAACTTCACTAGAGCCTCTCAGCTTCGTTTGGCCCAAAGAGCCTTGAATCACTTCTGTGTGTTCACAAGGAAAAAGGCACAAATGAAGTAAATAAGCAGTCGAACTGGATTTAACATTCATCTCTTGAAAGTGCCACAGATGTATGAAGATTCCTATATGAATTATGTTTAGTAGATAAATGATGTGACACTGAGGAAATGGTTTGAATCAGATTCTCCTGATTTCTCCTGTAAATGTGACTCTGGATCCTTCAGGTTTGCTCTGTTGTTCCTGATCTGTTTTATTTGATGTATTAGATTAAATGTTGTGCAGGTGAGTGGGACCCTGTCAGCAGGTTGACCTTTGACCTCATTATCATACCTGCATAAACCACTGAGGCGATGACCCCAGCTACCGCGTGCACGCGGTATTTCTCATCCACCAATCGCGTGTACGTGAGGGCAGTCTGCACCGCAAAGGCGCACGCGAGCTCCACGGCGGCGGCCTGGTGCAGAGGCGCGTGAACCGGGCTCACGCACCGGTAACCGAGCAGCTTGTGCCGCACGTGCAGCCTCGACAGCCCGAGTCCCCACATCACCGGGACCGCGGCTCGTGCAGCGGCGGCCGCGGCGAACTGGCACGCGATCCTCCGCACGGCGCCGCCGCCCGTGATCCTCGCGCGGTACGCGTGCTCGAGGGTCCCGGTGGGGTTACCGGTGGCGCCGCTGAACGTGAGTCCGTGCACCACGGCTGCCAGGTAGGTCAGGCTAAGCGCGACGCGAGGTTCGATCCCGCCCACTTCGGACAGCAGTTTAAGCTCGTGCGTGCAGCAGCACAGCTGGAAGGTGGACACGAGCTCCACCGCGTACACGCACAGCCCCGTGCGCGCGAGGCTCCTGGTGAGCAACCTGCGGGTCGCATCGCTGAGCCCGACGATCCCCGCGAGCACGAGCAGGGTCACCGCCACGTCTGCACTCATTTCCCCGGGAGACCGGTGCTCTCTGGCGGGGACAGACTCCGGTGATGAGCGGAGTCTCCTCCCCGGCCTCGGGTCTCTCTCTCCCCCTGAATGTCGCTCCCTCCGGCGGGTGGAAGCTTCAGCTCCGCTCGGGCTCTGCGGATCTTTCCGGGAGGATGCGGCATCTGGTCCGGAGCAAATGAGCATCATCAGGTCGCTCACATGGTGCGGAAGTGCCTGGGCTCCACAGTCCTCCTCATGGTCCTTCTCCTCCTCCTCCTCCTTCTCCTATTCCTCCTCCTCCTCCTGCTAACGTTACTGCTCCTCTCTTCTTTCTATCCTCTTCTTTCTCCTTCCTCTGGCTCTTTTGTCAATTTTCCATCTCTCCTAATGTTCATTAAATTAGGACTTATCATTATAAACATATATAAAGGTGAAATTCAAAGCAACTGATGGAAAAATACATCTCAACATTCAACTGGAGGGAACATCAGGGGTCAGGAGTCTTAGCAACCATATTATTAAGTTGGAATTCATTTTTCCAAAGTTACAGACATTTAACAGTGAAATTCCTCCATTGATCCTTTGGAAGATTCTCACTCATTCTCTCAAACTGCTGAGGCCTCACACACAGATTCATCTTTACATTAACAAGGTTGATGCATTTTGTCTCCATCACTTTCATCAAATTGCTTCAAGATGTTTTATTATGGTCAGTGTGAAAAGGAAGAACAATTACATTAACAGTGATACTTGTGATACATATGATGTGATTATTGTATTAATGTGTCAACATTAGACTCCGTATTGCAGCTGCACGCTGGAGAGGACAGAGATGAAATATCTGTATTTTATTCCCTTGTGCTCAGAAACTTTAGATTAAAGGAGAAACAGCCTGTTTATATATTTATTTTCTGTCTCTAAAAGTTATCTTGTGCTAAAGAATTCATGAAGTTCTTTATACCACTAGATGACGCTGTCTTCTTATTCTGTTCTTCATATACTGTTCATCATGTCATGAAAATTGATCAGTTTCTTTAATAAATTCATCTTTTAAGAAAACAATACACGGTGAATTAAATGATGACGAAAAAACTCAATGTGTTCATTCATTTGGTGGAATGGAAAGTTGGAATCTATCTTGAATCGATTTTTCATAAAGGACAAATTGTTCATGTAGGTTCAATCTTAAGTCTTTAACCCTAAATGTCACAGATAATTTGCTATGAATTTGAAGTTTTCGATATTTAATAAACATAAACATAATATGCTAGAATGACTGGGAATCATCAGAAACCTCTTCCTCTGCTCCTGCAGATTCTTTTCCTGCCTCCTTTAGATTTCCAAAGACCCGTGAGTGACAGTGCCACATTCATCAGTACAAAAAAAGGTTTTCACAAAGAGAAAACACCAGCACTGATTTTACACATTTGTTTTAAATAAATGTATGGTTTTAATCTATTTAAGCCTCCGTTTGTGTGTTTTTATTTTGATTGGACTACATTGAGGCAATACTGCAGAATTATACGACTTTCTTTATATGATACAAAAAGTTTATTTTGACTAAGAAAAGCTATTTTCCTCTATAGTGATTTACACATCCCATGAAAACAGCACTGGTTAAGCTTGTATAATCTCTGTGAGATGAACTACAACAAGGCAATTCAAAGTGCTAAATATAAAAACCATCATGGCAAATGGTAAAGGCAACATAAGACAATACAAAAAAGAAAAATAATTTGAAAAGAATTACAATGAGAGTAAGAATACATAACTACATTTAAACAAATAAGTTCATCTGCACATAATATTTTTATATAAATATCCTTCTTCTCAACAACAACAACAACAACAACAATAATAATTGTGTATAAGATGTTGTGCAAATTTTTCTTGACTTTATAGAGGAGTAAGTATAAATTTCTACTTCTTTCTTATTCAGTTATATACTGACGGAGTTACACCTGAATGCAACACAGTTATCAGGGGCCTGGAGGGAGCTGGAATGTCGGACTTTTCTCTGCATGTGAACGCACCACCGCTCTCTCTCTCACCCTCCGCCGGCGAGCTCGGACCCGCCCTGACATTTGAACGGACACCCGCGTCAGCCAATCAGCGACGGGCGAGGCCGGGCAATGACCAATGGCGTGTCGGGAGGGTCGCACAGAGGGGGCGGGACCGAGCGGCTAACAATAGCCGGAGCTCAGTTTACTGTGGAAGAAGCAGGAGGGAGACAGAGCGGAGCGCAGCCGGCAGGAGAGCACACTTCCCCGGATACATGAGACCCGCGTTCAGCCCCAACACTCCGGTATCTTTATCAACCTCCGGAGCGGCGGTGAGTGTTTCCACTTGATCTCTAATTCAGCCGTTTACCTCCACCTGTAATCAGCCGTTCACCCCCCCCCGGTGAGGCGTGGAGAGCAGGGGCTGGTTCTCTGAGGGGAGCGGGGCTTAATGGCAACTGCAGCCGGGGAACTCACCATTTATTCTCCCATTCTTCACCTCCACATCCATGTGTTAACGCCCCGGTCCCCGCAGGCCCGTCGGGATGCTGGGATGGTTTCACTGCACCGGGGTCCTTCCCCGTTCGGCCCCGGGACACAACACGGGAGTTTTCACCGGTGATTTAACAACACGACAGGCCGAGTCTCACATGGATGAGAGAATGAATGAATTTGAATAAATGTGTTCCTCTGACGTGATTCATCAGAAGGTCCGAGCCATGCCCATCTACTGGAGTCCACGGGTAGACGCTGCTCTGGAGAGCTTTTGCATTTTAAGTTCATTTTTCAGATCTGATCTGTGATGATCATTTTAATGAAGATAGTAGAATTTAATCTTGATTGCATATTTTACCTATTACTTTATTTTTATGGCACCTTTTTAAAAACAAAGATCTTCACAGAGGATAAAGATGAACTACAATAGCAAAAGTAAATAAACCGAACAAAGAAGAAGGAGAAGATGATAATAGAAACATAACATGTCAAGCCGTGCCACTTGAAAGTCAATGTCAATATTTTAAAGTGAAAAACACACAGGCAGCCGATGATGGGAAATTAATGTAGGGGGGATATGATCATGATGATTTAGTGACTTGGTAAAAACACCCTGAAGTAGAGCAGTCATGTCTAAGTGGAGGCGTTAACACAGCACTACAATAATCCAGTTGAGACTAAATGCATGAATCACTTAATGAGTGTCCGTTAAGTAATTAGACTAATTCTGATAATATTTAAGTTAGTCTTCTGACGTTACACTCGAGAGTGAGGTTCTGCTCACACCAAGGTTTTCAGCTGTGAATGCCACACACTGAGCTCTTACTTCTCTCTATTCAGCCAGATAGAGCGGCGAAGAAGCATAAATTCACTCTTATTTTGAAATTATCTGTTTAAAATTCCCTCAATGTTCCTATAAGGATGCCAATATGTCTGTGGTACTGGGTACAGACTTTACTTTGACCTCATTGTGCGTTTTTTCTGCAGTTTCACGTCAACCTCTGTATCTGTAATTGCTGTAAACCTTGTAGTTTTCTATGATACATGCACAGTAATATGTGCAACATGCACCGAAGCTCCAGTTTCCACGTGGCTCAGCAGAAATCACTGCACTTCCCTGGTCCTGGAGAGTTCAGTCGGTACTTACTCAAAGTGCCAGTAGATTTTTTTCAGGAGGAATGTTTGTGGCATTGGCCGATCAGACAGTGTGTGTGTATCTGCTGCATCTTATTGATTACACACAGGCAGACAGCTCTCATCTACAGTACCTTCCTCATTACTGCCTATTGACCCTCAGCCTCATGTCTGAGTCAGCTGGATAAATACAGTACAGTCTTTCTCCTCCTGAGATGGGCTGACGTTGCACTTTGCTCCCGGTAGTTATAAAAAATCCCTGGGCCTCTCATCTGAGACTGACCAGTTTCCTGAGTAGTGAAAAGCTGTAAGTGTGTGGAGCTGATTTAAAAGCATTGGTGGTTTGAGATTTAAGTTCCCGTTGAGATTTAAGTTCCCCTAAGAGAAGCTTAGTTTAACTGTCGGTGGAAATTGGTTCTTATCCAAACCTAGAACCTGACTACAGTGTGTAAACTGAGGGAGTTAATAAGTCTGTGTATTCTGTTCCTAATTTTATCAAACCATTCATGGTTCACAGGGATAAGTTAATGATAATGATTTAAGTATAAACTCTACTGTCCAACATGAAAGATGGAAAGCTAACCTGTTGCATCTTCATTTTTATTTACCGTTATAGAACTAAAATGAAGAGTCAATTAATATATAAGTCGATAGGAAAATAATAATTGATTACTGTTAATAGTGTGTTATATTGTTATGATTATTATTATATTTTCTGTGCTTTTTTGTCTATTACAAAGAATATTGTTAGTCTCGGTCCATTGATCAGACAAAATAGTTTTTTATGATTGTTTTCTGACAGTTAATGTTTAATCTAGAAAGTGATCTGCAGAGTAGTATTTAAAGGAGATGATCACTAGATCACTAAAGTTGTTTTGAATTTGAATTTACTGTAAATGAGCATTTAAGAAACTTTAAAATGAGCACTGAACTGATCTAAGTTAGTGTGAAGGAAGCTAAAGGAAGTAAAGGCATGAGAAAACCCCAAATCACTAAATCAGTTACTGAAGTAGATTTGAGTTTGATTGTGTCTGGAGTTGCTTACAGATGGTCTCACTACCCAAACTTCAGTTACAGCTGAATGTGTCTACCTGGAAAAGTAAAACGAACATCCTGGTTTGGCTGAACTGAACCGGTGGATTAGGTCTAAGGGCATTGGCAGCCCAACGGTTGCCATGGAGACCTGGGTGAGGCTACAGGAGTGTTTTATGGCCCCGTGTGAAGCATGAGGCCACCCAGTTGTCGCCTTGACACCTCAGCAGCATGAGAGAGACAGAGGGAGGCTGGGAAGAGTTAATGACCCATTTGGCTCCTGTGGCTTTGGGCTTAGCGACTTCAGGAGGCCGAGGACCGTGAAGCCGTTTTCAAACATGACCTGCGGGTAAAAGACGGAGAATTGGCTACAGAGTTGACCTGCAGTTTGCCTTTCACACATGCACAACGCAGCTGCAGGTTCACTGCACAGGCTCGTTCACAGCAGCAACAAATCCTCCACATTATTCAGGAGAGAGGTGGAGCCGCCGGGTGCAGCAGACGGAGGCAGGAAGTGACGTATTAACTCCACTGCAGAGATCATGTTTACATCACCTGACACCTTCAGCTCTTATCACCACAAACTCTCTTGACATCTTCGTCGGTGTCTTCTACTTGTATGACTCCGCCTTTCCACGGGGAGATATTTTCTTCTTTTAGTATTTTTTCATTTTTGTGTCGTATGTTAGAAGACACAAAGCATTGGATCACTCAGGATGGATCCCAGGTCTGAACGGGGTCTCATGTGTATTCAATATCTCTTTGGTTCGTTCACACCTGTACTGAGAACTGTCGACTGGTCTGAACAGGGCATAGGACATTTGGGAAAATATATAAACTCACTTTCTTGCTGAGAGTTTAATGAAAATATGTACATGTATATTCACTCCTTTATGGAGCAGACGAACAAAATATATCATGTTGGATTCCTGTGCAGAAGAACACCACCTGTGCCCCAGAAATGTCAAACGTTTCCTTTGAATTGTTGGTTTGCTGCAGCGTCGGCAGTGTTGGTAGCATTACTGGACTGTGTTGGTGAAGAGGGAGCAGAGTGTGGGATCATCAGCAAACCCCAGGAGGAGATGAAAGATGTCTCTGTGTCTCACTGCAGTTCCGAACCTTCTTTCAAAAGTAATAAGCTAATTTCTGAAACATAAAAAGCTGCAAATCTCAAATGCAGCTATTCAGTGGCAGTTTTAAACAATCAATAAACTAAATCACTTGTTGACATGGATGGTTTTTCTGTGCAGCGTACACACATACAGTAGCAACATAAATAGTCATATTGGCTGTTGAGCAGCCAGAACCCTGCCAGCAGCTGAATAATGGATGTTCTGTCTGCCTGGAAGGCTGCTGAGGCTGCTGAGCAGGTCGTCTAGACAAATACAGACCGAGCAACACTTCATGCTCTCTCCTCTGCTCTCCATGAAACAGGCTGCATGAATCCAGAGGAAAGCTGTGACCCTGGGTTTCTGTTTTGTTGTTGAGTAATTTATCCGCCTCATTGATGTGACGGCAGATGAAAGGTGATGGTGCATCTCTAAGCCATTAATAGTATGATTCAGGATCAACAAAGATGGTCCTATACTGTAAGTACCATTAGACCCAGTGAGTTGAAATATTCCACTTCAGTTTAATAAACCAGGCGTCAGAACTAACAGTAATAAGAGGATGAACCATGGAAAGAAAAAACTATTCAAAGCTCCATTCACACGAATGTAATTTGTCTGTTTGTTTAGAAGATTACACAAAAACTCCTGGACCGATTGCCATGAAAATGAATGGAAGGATGTGGTATGGGTCAGGAAAGAACTAAAATAATATCATAATTAGAAATAGTTTCCAATGCGAGCATTTCTCAGAAATCACTTGTCTAAAAATCCTGACAGCAGATTAACACCCAAAGAATCTGAACATGAAAGTATCTGCACTGACTGCTGATCGAGAAGTAAAGGCTGAATCACAGCTTCTTGAGAGGTGACGTGTGTGTGTGCAAGTGCTGTGGACCTCAGAGACCATATGGTGGAGGAACCACCCACTCCTCGGGACCAACCACACCTTCCAGTAACACACACACTTCTTTACTTTACATCTGCACTGTCCAGTGTCACCTTCACACACATTCCAATGCACAAGCAGCTCAAACTTTAAGAAATGGAGGAATAAATGAATCATAAATGGAAGAGTGAAAGTATGTTTAGGAAAAAGATGTGTCACATCTCAGTCCTGCAGTTAAGTGTGTGTGTGTGTGTGTGTGTGTGTGTGTGTGTGTGTGTGTGTGTGTGTGTGTGTGTGTGTGTGTGTGTGTGTGTGTGTGTGTGTGTGTGTGTGTGTGTGTGTGTGTGTGTGTGTGTGTGTGTGTGTGAAAATACGTATAAATACCTCCTGAATGTTTCTGTGCTGAAGTATTGCGTTCACACCCTGCAGGCTTGCATCCATAGAGAGATACTGTGTGTGTGTGTTTGTGTGTTCGTCTTTGTTAGTACTTTTGTTAGTACCTTTTCCAGCATAAACTGATTGTCAGGACCAGTAGACCTCATGGGGACCAAAGCCTGGTCCTGTGGTTAAGGATAAGCTGTCCACAATGATGTCGAATAAGTCCCAACAAGGATAGTTGCACAAATCTGTGTGTGTGGGGAGTTGCGAGAGATTGTTTGTGTGTATGTGAGATTGTGCATTACATCATGATTTTTGTTGGATCGTGTGCATTGGAGATGAACACAAGTGTGTGTTTTCAGCGCATGACGTGATCATTTGATGTAATTACAGGTCTCTGTAAGTTGGACTGGCCGAACAGACAGAGCTTGTACAGCAGAAACTCACAGTTCACATGCAGCAGTGATGAATGAGTGTAGATCTGGGTCAGCAGCGTTTTCTGTGACATATACAATATTTTTCTCTCTCTGTACCTTTCGGTTCTTTTCTCGGCTGGAAGGAGGAGGAGGAGTTCTACCTATCAAGATATCCTCAAATGCCAACATCATGATATCATTTTTACGAATGTCCGCCCTGTTACGGTATCTCTAAATCATTTGCAGATATCCACTCTGCCTCGCCTCATGTCTGTTTTATCTCTGCTGAGAGAGATGGAGAGAGAACACATCCTCTCCATCCCTCCTTCCTCTCGTTTCCTCTTTTTCTTTTTGCATCCTCCTCTTGTCCTTTCTGACCCTTCTCTTCTTCCTCTCCGTGCACATTTTCCTTCCTATCCTCTTCCCTTTCTTCATCCACCCTCCTCTTCAATCTTCCCACCTCAGTCCTCATTTTTTTTCCTCTCCGTCCTCCACGTCTTGATTCTTGCTCTCCTCCTCTTCAGCCTCCTCTCTTCCTCTTCGTCACCTCCTTCTCATCCCACATTCACTCCTCTCCTCCGCTCTATCTGACGTAACCAGTGAAGCAACAATAATAATGTTATCTATAAATACCCCTTCATCTCTCTCACTGTCAAACAGAGGAAGTCTCTCTTTTTCTCTCATCATCCACTTCCCTCTGTCGACTTGTTATATTTTCCATCTCTCTGCTATTTACTGCCAGAGGGAAGCTTTCACTTTCTTTTTTTTATTCTCCCAGTTTCTGCCTCTTCGTCAATTTGAAAACAGATGGAAACATGTTTTAATCACAGTGAACAAAGCTGATCTCAGCGACTTCATCAGTGAAGACAAACATGAAGATCAGTTAGAAGCAGAGTGTGAAATACTG
This sequence comes from Hippoglossus stenolepis, assembly GCF_022539355.2. Classification (NCBI taxonomy): domain Eukaryota; kingdom Metazoa; phylum Chordata; class Actinopteri; order Pleuronectiformes; family Pleuronectidae; genus Hippoglossus; species Hippoglossus stenolepis. Next base: position 2,040,228 of record NC_061486.1, on the reverse strand, counting down.
AAGTCACTCAAAATTAAATATTTGGGACGTCTTAGTAGACATTGTTTGTGATCATGACGCTTTGGCTTCCCTTTTGGGAGAGTATGAAAATGTCTGAATAATATTTAATTAATATCCAGCCTTATGTAACCATCATTATTAACAGGTTTATTGACTACTGTCTTATACTCTGCATAATAAAAACAACAGATTGGACAAGTTTAGCTCCAAATCATCTTTGTCTGTTCAAGTCAAGTCCGAAGCATCAACACCACAAATATCAAGATCAGCCTGAAAATCCAACATGTTGCTTTCTCAACCAGCTTTGTCCCCGTCCCCCCCGCCCCAGGGTGGCTGCCCGTCTTGTCCGCGAGGTGAAACACACACATACAATAAGTTGGACGACTTGTGCGTGTAATGCACTTGGCAGACAAATGTGAGAGTAATTGTGTTTCATGGCTGCGAGCCTCATTATTCCTGCTGAGCGTGAAGATAACTGATGAACGCTGACAAGCGGCTGGAGGAGACGCACACAAGAAAAAATGTTGGATTCTCACAGAAACTAAAATGCTGTAAAGCATCAGTAGCTTTTAATAGTATAGAAAAACTAAATCGGCTTAAATTTAGGAAGGTGATCAGTGTAATTAGGGCTTCAACTAATAACAGTTTTAATTACCATTTAATCTGCTTAATATTTTCTTAATCAATTGAATGTTTCGAGATTCAAATGTCAGATAATAGTGTAACATCGATTTTTGTTTGTCTAACAGCCTAAAACTAAATACATTTTCAGTAAATAATAATAATTAAACAATAAACTGAAGAAGTTATTCTCTGCTGTGTGAATAACTAATTGCCTGTTTTTTGGTAACTATGCCTAAATCCAGTTCTCTGGTGTCAGTGAGATTATTTATTTTATGGCTCGAGAAGTCACAGTGTTATAAACTCTTTCTCTTTATACAACAGTAAGAAGTAAATACTTGTTGATATGAGAGAGAGAGTGCACGTAGAGGTCAAGTCAACGTGCTTGACTGGCCACATTTAATATTTGAGGGAGAGTGTTGCTGCTGTCTTCCTCTTGAAAAAAAGAAAGAGGTGAGAACACAGAATGAAACATCGCTGTGGGGAAGAGAGTCGATGGGATGAGAGGGAGAACATGAGAGGGAGAACATGAGAGGGACGGATGTTGGCTTGAGAAGAAGAAGATCAGGACAGAGGCTGAGAGGCCGTGGTAGAAAATCTTTACATTTTAATCGTGAAGCATTAAAAATGAGATGTTCCTTGATATTCTTTATGACCATTCAGGGCTTTTACCATTAACTGTAAATAAAGATGGACGACATGACAGCTCCCTAAATTGGAGCCCCCTGGTGGCAGGCTGCAGTATAGATCATAAACCCTGCTTCCTCCATGTTAGCAGATGAGACATGGACCAAACAAACTGGGATGAATTGACTATTGATTGGTCAAGCACATGTGGAGCTCGTTATTGATTCCACAGCACGATCACCACTGCAAAGTCTCACACAAACCCACACAAATGAGTGGTCTGATGTGTGTGTGTCACTTTGACAGACATTCAGAGAATCAAACGTTGAATGAACGTGTCAACAGTAACAACTCTGGCGGGGGTGCATGAGCAACACGCTGTAAATAGTGCCTCACACAGCTCTACAATGCAGCCATGGAGCAAAACCAACAATGTCAGATTCAGCTATGCGATGTGTAAAACATTTTTGGGATTCATTAAGAAACTGTGGCAGGACAAAATAGATAATGGCCGCCACAGTCTTGATGATTAGTGGGAGACACTGGTATCTTTTTCATGGACACAGCTGATCTGATCCCTGATCAGATGTGACGGCTTTAAGTAGTTTGGATAAGATGTTTGAGACCAGCAGCTCACCTGTAGCTTTAGTGAGTGGATGTACTGTATGTCTATGAATAGCAAAGGCTAACACTGTGCCGACTGTCACTCTTTAGTGTCTATTTAAGCAACACGGGTGTACTGGCAACACATGCACTTGAAGTTACACACAGACACACACACACACAGATGGTGGAACATTGTATTAGCCTGTGGTAATGAGAGACGAACAGCACCTTGATAAGCCATAATCAGCTACATGTTTCTAACCTTCTGGCTATGGGCATTACTGTGTTTGTGTGTTTGTGTGTGTGTGTGTGTGTGTTCTCACAGTAGGGTGTGAATGTGTGGACAGCTGCTGGGCTAACACTCTCACCTCCTGCCCTCACCCCCTCTCGCTGAAGCCTTCATCTGTTCAACCTTGTCTGTGCCGCCTTTGACACCAACATGCTGTGAACATACAAACAGTTTGCACCTCACTAAGACATTTGTTTGTGCGACGGCACGTGGACCCTATCTAAAAAATAAAAACGACAAGAAACCTCTATACAAACATTTATATTAGACTTTTTTTGTCTCAGCAACCACTTACTTACATATATATATAATTTAAACATCCCATTCGCACACTGCTGGCAATCTGGGGTCTAACCCGAGGACACTTCCGTATGCCAACTGGAGAAACTGAGGATTGAACCACTGACCTTCTGATTAGGAGACAACCCTTGTTAGTTTGAAATTTGAATTCCAAATGTTATTTTCCTTTATTCAAGGAGATACAGTCATGTTGAAAAATAAAGGGGCGCCATCAACAGTCACAGGCCAAAACACCTCTGGACGTAGTTGGATCGACCCACAACCAATCAGAGCATAGACCATAGATGACGATGGAGGACACGTTTCCACTTTGTCCCACTATCCAGAGATGAAGCCAAAATATCCCGGATGGAGCCAGAGTCTGCGAAGTAGCAATCAGGGGATGGAGCCCCGGTATCGAGGTTCCACTGATACATGCTCATGAGCAATCACAAGTCAGTCTCAGCTGTCCATCATGACATTTTTATATTATCAAGTAACTAATGAAAACCAGACGTATTGGAAACATGTGGGACCTCGATATCACGGCTCCACAACATGATCACTACTGCGCTGACTCTTTATCACAATATACATGTTTCTCCACGCAGAACACCAACCGTGACACTACATGTCTTTTAAATCCAGGTGATATTTGGGCTGATTGGTCAAACCTGAAATGGAAACCAGAAGAAACTCCTTGCTACAGATTCTGTTGATCCACATGCAGCCCGACACACAAGCTTCTGCCTGTGTGATCTCATCAGTTGTGTGAAACTAATCTTTTTCTCTGTAATCGTCTCATTCGTGTTTCAAAGTGACATTTAATTCTCCACTCTCACACTTACTCTCCGCACTGTTAATACAGAACTATAAAAATCTGATTTAGATTAAGGGCCATAAAATGCCAACAGCTCACGATGTACAGTTTGGCTCTTCTAGCTTGCCAGCAAAGACTAACACATTCCCCCAATAAATCAAATCTGTTTTATATTTCACAGCACGTTTTTCTGTTCTCACACACAAAATAATCCGTGTGGCATCTATAGGAATAATTAAGAACTGGTCGGTATCCTGATGACTGATATAAGGACTCGTGTCCTTTTATGAGAAGGTGTAGTGAAATCATTTGATTGCAGTAGCTGAAGTGGACCTTGAGCCGTGTGTGTTAACGTCTGTCTCTGTCTCCAGGCTGCAGGTTCAATCTGTCCAACAGCCTTTCAGTGAGAGGACCGACCCAGAGACGACATTAACAGGTACGTTTCCCTGGTGTAACACAAATGACAGATGCACCCCACTTGTAATTTGGAGCCTCGTCAGGCGATTCTGTGCCTTGCTCTGAGGCACTGAGGCAGTGAGAGACTGATTTCTTTACAGTAGCTGAGCTGCATGTCGTAATGGCTGAGAGAAGAGTTTGATATTATGTGATTAGTATGATATATGTTTTTTGGAATAAGTGAGTGAAGACGTTATTAACTGGGTTTATGTGGATGTATCGTGATTTATGCTTAACATCGTAGTGATTATGCCGATGTTCTGAATCTGGAAACACGGTGACTTTGGGCCGAAAACAGAGAAGTGAGGCCGTGAGACAAATTCAGAATTTCAGTGTATTATCTTAACAATCAAGGCTTTCATCTCATTTCAAACCTTTGGGTTAGATTTCATCTGAATGACCAAATTAAGTCTAGCAGATAAATTATGACACAAACTGACCCAAGGAAGAACCCATTCAATAAACGGGCGGATCCAGAGAAAGGCTAGTTTACGCTGCGTTTCCTTTAACTTCCATGCGTCCTTTACGTTGGTGTTGTTGTTATCCAATACCTCCAGTAGAGGGCCGGTGGAGGACGTTGTTACAATGTAGCTATTAAGAAAAAGTTTGTACGGACAGAAGGCTCCGTCTATTTCCGTAAACGTACCTAAACGTTGAGCGTAAATTAGCCTTTAGCCTTGGCGAAGGTATTTCATAGTTGAATATTTGTAATACATATTGTCCTCCTTCCCATTCAGTATGTTCGAATGTGGCAGCTGCTAAACTCTCCATATCTTTGAGGCCACGTAGCAGCTTTGATAAGACGTTGAAAAAAGAAACTGCTTACTGACTCCTGCCTGTTTCCAAGCTACTGAGTGATTTATTTAACATGAGCACTCTCTCAGTCGTTTCTTGCAGCCGTGGCTTTAAGGGTTAATTTTCCCCGTCAGCGGCTCGTTTGCAGGCTAAACATGCAGCCGTGGTTTTCATGACATCATTTGTCACAATAAAGACATTTCAGGGGAAACATGCAGCGGTGGACAGTGTCATGGTTCAATGAGGGAAACCACAGACTTTCACAATTTGTAAGCCAGCTCTATAATGGGATTCAGCCTCTCTGGCCTCATGGCTCCCTGCATGCACTGCAGCCTCCATTATTTATGGGGTTGCCATAGTGACGGAGATGGGGAGGGGTGGAGTCTGGCAGCTGGTATAGCAGGGATGGAGACAGACCCTCCCCCCAGCACACCTGTGGGTATTTGTATCGCCATTGTTGTGAGAACTGGTCTGTACAGTATCCTGGGAGTAGTGACAATTTGTCCGGTTCTTCCTTTCTCACACCTTCAGAGGTGTTTGAGCCTCAGTACTTGGTTTGAGGGTGTGTGTGCATGTGTGTGTGTTCTTGTGTGTGTGTGTGTGTGTTTGTGTGTGTGTGTGTGTCTTGTGTGTGAAGAGAGTGGGGGTGGGGGGCGAATTTACCATGCACATGAGAACAGTAACTCTGAGAGTTTGCCATGTATTTTTTATGTTCTGCATCATGTGTGTGTGTGTGTGTGTGTGTGTGTGTGTGTGTGTGTGTGTGTGTGTGTGTGTGTGTGTGTGTGTGTGTGTGTGTGTGTGTGTGTGTGTGTGTGTGTGTGTGTGTGTGTGTGTGTGTGTGTGTGTGTCACATTATCTGAGTATTTGTAATGTACACGTGTTGGCCTACAAAGGTCTGAATAGGATCAAATCCCAAGTTATGCTTAACTTAGATTTAGTAAATGTAATGTTCTGATCCCGGTCCCTGGGCTCACGGAGGAACTCATTCCATTTAGGTGCAGATCCAGGATTTCTATTGATTCTTAAACATTGCGAGATTGGGTGTTTTTCAACATTTTTCACAATTTTCTCAGAGAATAGATTTTGTATTTTGATTAACTTTGATTGGTGCAGTTTGGACTGTTGGGCCTTGGCAGATGTGTGCACTGTACTGAGAGCCACTCTAGTTTATAAGGTAGGTGAGAACTTGTTAATATGTAAAAAGGAAACAACCCTTCTCTCTAGTCTCCTGTCAATATGACTAATACTCCCAGTATATCCCAGTGGACACTGTGAGCCCTGAGCACGTGGTTGATTATTGTCATCACAGAAGAATAATGTGTGGAATGGATTGATGTGTAATGCTGCTCTCTGTCTTTGTCATTGACTGAATTCTCCTCTGGTCTGTTTTAATCTGGTCCAACGGTCTCTGGGTCCCTTTTGGATCAAGTCTCTTTTTGTAAATCAACTTCTTGTTGTGGACATGTTGTTATCTGAGCCTGTAATGAAGACCTGTGCTATCTGTGTTAACAATGTGGGAAAATCTCTCAAGCGGCTTTCAGAGTTTCCTGAAATATTCTTGAGGGGCTGAATGTGAGAACGCAAATGTCAGAGTCAGTTACTTTTTGGGAACCTTTCCTTTCCAGCCCCCCCAGTAAAATGTCTGACTATCATTGTAATTATATGAAATCACATATCTGCCTTATCCAGGTGGGAAAGCTGTGGTGTTGCAGTTTGGTGTGTGTGTGTGGGGAGGTCTGTGTGTGAGTGTGCGATACCTTTGGGACAGGTGTGCTTGCAGTTGTGTGTAATGTGAGGCTGATGGATTTTGTGTCTGTGTGTTTGTGTGTCAGAATGTGTCTTCAAGGCTAGGCCGCCCTCTGGGAATCACATTACACACACACACAAAATCCATCAGCGTCATGTTGCACACACCTGCAAGCAGTGATACACCTGTCCCAAAGTTTAACACACACACACACACACACACACACACACACACACACACACACACACACACACACACACACACACACACACACACACACACACACACACACACACACACACACACAAGACACACACTGTTTACATCAATGAAGCAAAGATTTAAAAAAAAAATGTGTTGATATTTTTCTGGTATTGGAAACGTGTTGGTTTGGTTAAACTTAAATATGAGCACTGGTAATGAAACTAGTATGTAAAAACTATATATAAATATAATACATAAAAACACATGTTTATAGTGTTTCAAAGTGGTCAGGAGCCTGTATGTACATTTAAATAGGTTCTGTTGCCGTAATCCCTGGATGTGAACAGGCTGATGGAAGGAGGGGTAGAGACGAGTGGAGGGGGCTCAGAACAGAGAGGGAGGCCGTGGGTGAACTCAGACAGTTTTTCTCCTGTGAAAAATGTTCTCGTCTAAATTCCAGTGAACTCGTGTTGCTACTCAGCTTTGTTTCTATTCTCTGATCCCTTGCTCTTTATTTCCCTGTGCCCCCCCTCTCTCTCTCTCTCTCTCTCTCTCTCTCTCTCTCTCTCTCTCTCCCCCATTCTGTGTTCTTTAACTATAGTCTCGCTCCCTGGGTTTTGCTCAGTCTCTGTTTTACTTCCCTCTTTTGTCTCGCTCTCCTTTTCTTGCTCCCTCTTGTTGGATCTCAGACGGGACAGATTCCTCTTTTTATTCTTCTTTTCTGTCATGTTTTTTTTCTTTTTAAACTCAGACCTTCCTCCACTCACACACACATTTACATGTTAAATGGCTGTAAACGGAAAACTTTCCTGATAAATGAAACAGAGCTGTGAAGAGGCGAAGACAAAGAATAAAAGCGTGAAAGAAGACAGAATGTCCTCCTGCTGTCAGGGGTTAAAGAGTTTAAATGTACTTTTGTAAATTACTTTTTATCCTTTATATATCCTTTGCTTAAACGGTTTTATTAGCCGTCATGCTAGTCACATACAATGACATTTTATTTTGAAGAAACAAGTAGTTTCCTTTCAAACAAAACAAACATATTTCCATCACATTTAACAAACTTCATCCTGCAAACTCATGTTCCCACAAACCTGTAGTAAGAACTGTGAACTTGTTGAGTAACAGAACCGGGGCCCTTGTTTTGGCAATGCAATGCCAATACAGATATTACTGTGTAAAAGGTTTCTGATACGATATATCAGCAGATATATATTAAACAAAATCAGCAATGATTCCTGAGTCAAGTAGAGTCAAAGTATATTTATATAGCATGTTTTAAACAACCAAAGTTGACCAAAAACGCTGGGCAGGCTATAGAATAGAAATTAAGCATCATAAATATTTGAGAATTAAATACACTGCACAATAGCAGAAGAAATCAATGTCTCAAACTCCACCTCAATCAAAAGCCAGTGAGAAGAAGTGGTCATCAAACCCTGACAAAGAAATGTAATTTAGGTTTGATATTTTACTGTTGAACTTAATTTAACTTAATTTATTATAAATATATGCAAATACAAAGGGGACACAAATACAGCCAAATGTAAAATATAAAAACAATTGCAAATAAAGATTTTCCCATCAGAGCGGATCAGCAAATATAAACACAGAAAACGAGACGTCTGTGAACGACTCACTGACGGTTCCACGCCTCCTTGAATTTGAATGGTCTCTTCAACATCCGTGAATGAGCATAAAGACGACGATGACAGTGAGACAAAGAAGGAGACAGTTTCCTGTTCGAGGGAGTTTCTACTGTGAATAAATACCAAAGACATACGAGGTCCAGTTGTAAACATGTGTACACCCTCCTGTATTACACACGCACACACACGCGCGCACACACACACACACACACACACACAGACACAGTCCTGCAGCTTTGTAAAGAGACTGTAAGAACCTTCTTCAAATCGGCTGCAATCTATTGGATGCCACAACTGATTTATCTCCATTGCAGTGTGTGTTTCCGTGTTTGTGTGTGTTGTATACTTAATGACGCATCCATCAAGTTTATGGCTCACAATATGTTTTATCTAACTACCACATATGTAGATTTCAGTCATGGTACAGTGTAGAATGTGAACCGATGTCCCTGACTATATGTGTGTTTGTTTGTGTGTGTTTGCTTTAAACCTATCAGCATCATAAGAAGATGGACTCACCACTTAAAGCTCTGCAAAGCATCCTGGGATTGCAGCGAGCACTTTGTGCTTGTTGTGTTGGTCATATACGTGTCTTTAGTTTTCCCCCTTCAGCTCCTCGTCTTTCACTGTCATCTTCTTTCTTATTCTGTCTGTTTTTCTTTTTGTATCTTCTTCTAGATATCTCTCATTCTTCCTGCTCTGCGTTAATCAGTTCACATTTTACTGCATCTGTAGCAGTGCAGCTTCCTTGTCTTCTTGTTGTTACATTTATTAATAGTGACAATTAACTGATTATTGATTAATCATTGCCATTCATAGATAGGATTGTTGAATTCATGCTTTTTATCACTGATGGAAAGCAGCACAGTTTGCTGATAATTGTGAGATATATTTTGCGTGCGTGCCCTTGCGTTCATTATCTGCCTTGAGGACCGGTGCCAGTTGGGGGCTTTATCTGACCTGGTAGTTCATGTCGGTATTGATTATGTGGAGCTTTAAGTGTGTGTGTGCGCTAGCTCTTTATTGGATTCTGTTGTGTATGTGTGTGTTGTCACTCAGCGGAAGCCTCTCTGGAGTACATGTCATTTTGAACACACACACACACACACACACAGGATGTGTGATGAGAGGGGGGGTTCGTTCAGCTGCTTTCTGGTTTAGTAGATGGATGGAGAGACAGAGTGAGAGGAAACATGACATGAGCTGAATTTATCTTCACTCATGATGAATTGAATTAGACAAGCTCAATAGAAACAGCAGCAGTTCCCTCGGTGTAACACAAATCTTTTGGCACCTCCAGCACTCAAAGCACTAAATGTTTCTCTTAGTCTTTAATTTATTTATAAGGCTGATCCATGTTTTTCCCAAAGACATAACTTTGAATATTTTAAATATCCAAATGTCTCATAATTTTTTGTAAATCAAAGTAACATCATCAAAATACACGTAGGAGAACTAGGAGGAAACGAGGCGGTGACAGCGAGTGCAGCTGAGGTGGTAATGGAGACCCAGTTTCTCCAGTAGACTGGTGAAGCTCATCTCCTGTCATATCTACAGTCCGTCAAGTCAACCTCCAAACAGTCCAGGTTCCACAAGGACCAGAATCAACGGATGTAATGGGTTATCTCTGCAGACAGCTCACACATCAGTGACCTCCTTCTCCTCGTACTTGAGAGGAGTGTGTCATCCTCAGTTTGAGTCCTTCATGGTCTTAACAACTACACTTTCACTACTTGCTTTAAACAACTGTTCTTCCATTTCCTCCACCTGCTCTCCCTTAGTTTAAATCATGTTTCTTTCTCCATATTAGTGGCACAGCATCATCTGAAGGAACATGCTGATGTTGGTCCAACCACACTTATACGTCTCAGTTTTAAAACAGATCACTGCTGTTCTCCTGCCCAGTCCTCTGTGACTCCACAGTCAGAAAGAAGTGAGAAATTCTACTGAAATAATTCTGAGGGGGAGGAGAAATGTGATTATAGGTTTCCTGCATGTATTTGGTGGCTGTGGCTGAGTGGTAGAGCGATCGTCCTCCAACCAGAAGGTCGGCAGTTCGATCCCCAGTCTGCTTGCCAAAGTGTCCTTGGGCAAGATGCTGAACCCTGAATTACCCCTCATGGAACACAAGAAGTGCTGCTAATAGATGCACTGTATGAATGTGTGTGTGAATGTAAAGCACTTTGAGTGGTCATCAAGACTAGAAAAGCTCCATATAAATACAAACATTTACCATAAGAACATGTACAGTAACTTGGCTACTACAGCACATGTTAATGTGTTCGAAGCACTGATCGACTCACCTAAGGACACTTCAGCATTTGACGAGGAGGAGCTGGGGATCAAACCGCTAACCGTGAGATTAGTCCCACCTCCACCCCTCTACCCTCCGTCCACTGAAGCTTTTTAGAAATGTTAATTAGCAAAACAGATCGTCCAAATTATTTCAGTATGTAAAGAACCATAGGTTATGTGTATTTTTTAAACCAGCACACGCACACGCACACGCACACACGGTGGCCTCGCTTTACCCCCGAAGGCAATGTGCCAAGGCCGGGCTGGACAGATGGTTGTATGGAGCAGGTTGTCCCTGGGTGTGTGTTTGAGGGTGTGGGAGGGATTCTGGGATGGGATGCCATGCTTACAATAACCTGCATAATCAATGTGGTGCTCACAGACACACACACACACACACAGACAGCAAGTTAATCATATCTGTGTGTGTGGGTGGGTGTGTTTGTGTGTGGGTGCTGATTTTGTTTAACTGCCGTGTGGCGACACAGAGACACAAAACCTGAAAAGTTCTCTAACAAGGACTCAAGATCATTTGGAGTGAGGACGTAATCTGAGACCTCAAACGTTTACCTGAAGGATTATGGGTAAATTGAGAAGGGATTTTGACGTAATGTAACTCTTTCTTCACCTCTGCAGAGTTCCCTCGAGCAAGGCACTGCACACTGTGTGTGTGTGTGTGTGTGTGTGTGTGTGTGTGTGTGGTGTGTGTGTGTGTGTGTGTGTGTGTGCGTGTGCACCTGTCCCCTGCTAAGATACAGTCTGTTATTTGGACACACTCACTCTATCTCTTCATCCTCTCTTTCTTTCCCTGCTTCTTTCTCTCCTCCTCTCTTCCTATGTCTCTTCAGCCTTGTTATGTCCATCGGTCATACAGAAGAAAACCACCATCCCCCTCTTCTCTTGTCTCACTCTCTTCTCTCCTTCCCCTCGTCTATCCTTTATTTAATGTTTGGCCACATCCTCCTCTTCAAAATTACCATCTGTGTCTCTACCACATGCGCACACACACACACACACACCCTCACACACACACACACGCACACACACGCATAGATTGCCACCTAACAAAAGAATCTCAAGGGAATTTCTTTTTAGAGACCGTAAGACTAGATAAAAATGGCAGTGGGGGTCATGTTGAAGAAGAAAAGTCATAATATTACAAGAAAAATTCAGAATTTTACTAGAATACAGTTGTAATTGACTGAGAGTAAAGTACATTTTAGACTAAGTTTTCTTTGTTGGTTGTTCAGTTTAATTTGTGTAGCGTCATGTCACCACAGACGTTATCACAAGGCTCGTTACAGATTAAAGGTTCAAGATGCTTCGATGTAACAATAGTTAAATACAAAGAACAGTGAAGATGTAAACCAGGGAATCTCCCGAGGTTCCAACTTCAAAGACCCAAATTATAATGGGTGTGGTCGAAGTGTGTGTGTGTGTGCGTGTGTGAGATTGTGCATTTGAATTTGGAAATATATTCTGTGTGACGCTGTGTGCTTGCTTGGTCTCCATACATGCATGTGTGTGCACAGTCTATCAAGTGTGGTCTGTAAAATATGCTAAAATATACATTTGAAGTCTGGGCCTTGGGGTTTGTCACATTACCGTGGCAACATAATGATGGAAATGTCTCCAGACAGACGAGACAATATCTGATCCTTTGTCTTTATCTCTCAGACCTGTTCTGTCTCTGCTGTTACACAGGCTTCAGTGTTCAACTGAAACCAGATGCAGTTGACTCTTTGTCTCCTCTTTTTATTCCCCTTATGTGCTTTTATTGTGTTTGTCTAATGTCTCCACCTCTCTATTTGTCTTCCTGTTTGTTTCTCATTTTTATCTCCCACCTCGTTCCCACCTCCCACACACAGTGGTTGTTATTGCCATGTGTGCACTCATTGCTGTGTGTTGTAAGAGTTAGAGCTTCAGGAGCAGGTTTGGGCTCCATGGCACCTCATGCCTAGAAACACTGAGCTTTCCTGGTTTAAAAGTGGGGGGGGGGTTCCCCCCTGCTGGGTCTGTTAGCTCAGCTAAATGCTCGGCAAGGAGGGAGGCAAAGAGGCGGTAATGCACCTTGGTTCCAGTTGGCTGCCACCTGCCAATAAACCAAACAAGAAGGAGGAGAAGGGAACCAGCCTGGTTGGTGCAAGTGTGTGCATGTTCCAGCAAAACACAGCAGACAAACACTACAATAATACAATGTATTTGCAGAATTTCATCATAAAACATTTTTATTATATTTCTCATAGGTCCAGACATTTTATAATGAAAACATCAAAACATCTGTTTATCCATTACGGTTTCCCAGAGAGCCCAAAGTCCAAAACCAAACGTCGGCAGCTTAAACCATCAAACATCGCACAAAAACAACTTAAATAATATATCAATTATCAGTATATTTGCAAATTAATGGTGGCAATTAATAGATTAATCATAAATAATGTGAAATTACAGGAGGGAATCTGAAGTCCTGATGTTGAATGACTGGGACAGTCGTCTAAACCAATCTAATGATCATGTGACAAGCTTTTCAGATTTTCTTTCTAGTAAATGTTTTCTTCGACAGCGGGAAGAGGCTCAAAGCAGGAGGAGATAGTGATGCTGTGTTTAAAATGCAATGACAGGCACTGTTGTGTGTGTGTATATGTCAGAGCCTTTAATGTATGCACAGATTATTTGTGTGTGTATGTGAGAGAGAGAGAGAGCGAGTGAGTGAGTGTGAGTGAAGTCCTCTTCCAGTAAATGTGGCTGCTGAGGCGTTTCCAGGAAGTGCTGACACTCAATGGCAACTATCTTTTAAGATTTGTGTATATGTGCGAGTGTGTATGTGTGCAAGTGTGTTTGATGCAAGTCTCTGAACACCAAATGCACGAATAAAAATGTTATCTTTCGTCAGAGGAGTGTAGAAAACTGCAGTTTCTTATCAGTAGCGTCAAACTCTGGATTCAGGTGTGATATTTAAATATCTGCAGTAATATATATGTTACTGTCTGATAGGTTTCTGTCTGACTGAGAAAACAGCTGGGACGTGTGTGTGTGTGTGTGTGTGTGTGTCATGTAGCAGACAGTGTGTGGGTTTGTTTGATAACAGGACTCTGCTGAAGGTGACAGGACTGTCTGAAACATGAGACGTCTGCTGCCTCATCCTCTGCTGCTGATCGACAAAGATTTATAGTTATATTGTCAGGTTCTTTTTAAAAGATGGTATTTTAGGTTTTATAGCAGATGTTTAGTGTGTGTGTGTGTGTGTGTGTGTGACCATCCCTTCCCTCTAAACAGTGATGTATGTGTGAATGCTGCGAGCACACACCACCTCTTTACGATTGGGTGATATTTTGTGTTTGTGTGTGTGTGAGAAATCAAACACAATAAACAATTGTCTGTCTTTGTGTGTACAGAGATTGGTTTTAGTTTTCCTGTTACCTTTTTTGTGTGTACAAGGATGATGTGTGTGTGTGTGTGTGTGTGTGTAGCAGTATCACTTCCTCATGTGACTCACCTGATGACATCACACCGTGACGTCACGTCTATGGGGGGTAGCGACAGTTTAAAGTCAGACGGAGCCTCACGCCTCACTCACGCTCTCACTCACGCTCTCACTCACGCTCTCACTCACGCTCTCACTCACGCTTCTTTGATTTCACCTCTCAGCAGATCCACAGTTTTCATTTGGAGAGTTTTTCTTTGATTGTGGATCCACTTGAAGTTGTAAACATGTTTTTAAGGTAAGACGTCGTCAGTTCTAGGTTTTAATATAACGGCTAAAACTATGAGGGAAAGCTTTGTATTGCACTGATTACTTTTCGGTGCGGCTTCAGGATATTTTTTCTCTTCCTTAAACATTGCGAGATGGAGCGTTTTTCAACATTTTCACTGTTTTCCAAAGGGAATGTTTCATGGATCTTGATGAAACACAATCTGCCACATTAAGTGGCCTGATACCAATGAGTGTGTGAAATGTGGTGCAGCTTAATTGAATTTAAGGGATTGTTGGACCTTGGCGGAGCTTTGAGTGACGTTCTAGTTTGTTAAGACATTTTGGTAAAAGAGTGCAACGCTGTCACAGTCCTGCAAAGGGCTCCTGATCTAAACTGATCTACTGAAATACTACTATACTAAATACTGTAGCTTCTATCAGCTGTTGCCGATCTTTTTCTTTTGTCACTTTCTCATGATTGACTGATTTGACACGTGCACATCAGTGTGTTGATGAGTGTAAAACAGTTGTGTGATCCCTCTGTAGCTCTGGAGGAGCTTTGTCAAGTCTTGAGAATCACCAGGAAGATGTTGTCAGACTTTATCTTAAATCTAAAGAAAGATGCTGTTGTGTTGCATTGACAACTGTTGATCCTTTGCTCATGGAGCTTGACGCATACAGAGACCACAGCGATAACTGGAGGCAATTTAAAAACTATCGCTTGTTTGCATTGATGTTTATGAGTGGATGAGGATGAAAGCTCCTCTCTGCCCAAAATATCATGAAGACATCACTTCTGTTACCAACTGTTGAATTCATGCATCAGTGTCTCAGCACGTAAATCCATTGAGCACAGACAGAGCACGCCTTGTATCTGGGTCGGATCACGTTCCCACCGCAGCCACAAGCTGCTCCACACTTTGTTTGTGGCTGTAAAGACCTCAAGGGTCTGATTCAACTGGGCTTAATAACAAAGCTCAGTCTCAGCTGCTTGATTTTAAGTGACTCAGGTAAATCATCCAACTTAGAACAAAACAAAAACTGCTGCTAGTCCCTTTATTTATTGTATGTATGTGTGTGTGTTTGACCAGGCAGAAAGTGATTCTTTTCCTTTTCACAGTTTCATGTCTGAGTCACCACACACACACACACACACACCGGACACACACACACTGACTAAGACAAACACCACAGCTGAGTCAGCATAGTGTTTATAGATCAAACAGACGAGTGAGCAAATGGAAACTTGTCTTTCTTTCTTTCTATTATTCCACAGATATTGGTTTTACCTGGAAATTCATCTTTGCAAACAAACAAACCAAATATTTCTTACTCTCGATCATTTCCCGCTAAATTAATCAATGAGTGATCAGCGAATTGATTATATCTTTGTAATTTGAGCTTTGTAGATTTTATTTTATCACTGATGGTGAAAATTAAATATTTACCATTTACCATCGTTTAGTTATTATCGTAATTACTGTGTCGCCGGAAGTCTGGCCTGTGATTGGTTGATTTTCCTGCTGCTCAACCTTCCTTCTCTGTGATTGGTGTGTGTTCGTACAGGAGCGGTCGGCTGCAGCTGAGCTGAAGATGTCCGATAATGGGGAGGTCGAGGACAAGCCCCCTGCTCCGCCCATGAGGAACACCAGCACCATGATTGGCTCCTGCAACAAGGACCCCGCCCCCCTCAACCACAGCTCCAAGCCCCTCCCACCAAACCCGGAAGACAAGAAGAAGAAAGATCGCTCGATCCGATTCATCCTGACCGGAGGAGGCGATAAGAGTGAGTACTGAGACCTCTGTGTGAACATGGACTGTAAATACAAATGGACATGACCCCATAGAGTGGAGCCCCCTGGTGGCTGGCTGCAGTGTAAGGCCTAAACCCCGCCTCCTCACCTGTAAGCACATGGGACATGGGCTAAATAAATTATTCTCAATGATGGTTTATAACATTTTAGGTAGTTTGTATCACACATGTTTGTTCAAGTGTCTGTTTCTGATAAATCTTATGTGATGAAACAACCAGTGAGACGTCATGATTGACAGCTGAGACTGAATTATGATTGGTCGAGCACCTGTATTGGTGAGACCTTGAAATGTCGGCTCCGTCCTCTGATCACAGCTGCACAGACTTCAAATGACATCATCGGCTCAAATTTGCAGCGTTCGTGTTTAAGACATTTTGGGTTAATTTCTGGACGGTGAGAGGAAGTGGACACATGTCCTCTTTCTCTTTTACGTCCTTGAACTAGCACTTCAAACTAAGATACATATTTTTTTGCCTCATTTCATCCAGCACAAGATTTGCTTAGCAGACACACCCCCCCTCCTCGTCGGTGTCCCGCTGCACAGTTATAATTTTACTCTGTCCTACTTTTCCTGGAGTTAATTATGCTGCTGTTAGATGCTGAGCCGAGGCGTCCTTTGTACGGTGGCTGGTTTAGAACATCTCAGACTCCACTGTCTTCTCTCAGCCTTTTCATCGAAGCCATCTTTGTTATTATAAACTCAGAATGAACACGTCTGTATTAGCAGGGCTCCCAGCATCTCCTCTAATGGTGGAGTTGAACAGTATTTTCCTTATCTGACTTCAGAGAATATAAGAGTAGGTTCAGTGGATTTTGCAGCAGAGCGTCTGATAGCAGCTTTGACACAATAAGGCCAGACGGATGTAAACTCCACCACAGTGCTACACAGAGGGAGGCTTTCAAATAGAAACAGACACTGAGGAGGTTTGAGACGTGTTCACTGATCGAGCTGCACCTGATAATAAAAACATCCCATCTGGAGGATTTCTCAGCCGCTGGTTTGATTTACATAAAACTTTTAGTGCTTTTCTTAAAAATGAAAGTTTGTAAGTGCCAGTAATTCTACTGACATATTTCAAAATGATCCGCTGTTAGAAATCTTTAATCTGATCTATTTTTATTGTGGAAACACAATTTGAATTTATTACACACACACACACACACACACACACACACACACACACACACACACACACACAGTTGGATTCACTGGTAATAATTAACAGATCATTAGCTGTTGAGTTCTTGTCAAATCCCTAATGGAGGCTGACCTTTGACCCAAGCGCTGATCGTGTCATTGTTCAAACAGGAACAGACGCCACTCGAGCATCAAAACACCTGACAGGAAAATTACAGTATACATAATAATGTATGTGTCAGATTCTCCAAAAATACACCTTAAAACTTCAGTGTTTTTGTGACTGAGGGTCTTAAGATGAAAACTTTGTGAACAAACTTTTATTTTAAGTCTTCTTTCTGCGTTTTTGGGAGCAATTATTGAAAAACACTTTTGGTAAAAGGCCTAAATACTGACAGAAACTTTGCTTAAACGTGAAACCAGACAATAAGTAATGACCAATAAGAAGAAATACAATGAAATAAATACAATGAAATAACTACAACATTTGCTTCATTATATTCATGAATGAACGTTTACATGTTGAATAAACGTAAAGCGACAGAGTCATCGCTGCTTCGACTGACGACAACACACACACTGAAATAAAGGAGCCAGTTGTGTCTCGGATCACATGGCTGGCCTACTTTACACAATACACACATGCATGTTCTCACGCACACAAATACACAGTATCCGCTTTGAATAATAGTGTTCGGACAAACCATCGTTCAGCCAGAACACGGCTGAAACTCAGGAGGGACATTTTTTTATCAATATGAATTGGCCTGAGACTGTCGGGCTGCAGAGGGAAGTTTGCAACCAAAAATATTTTCAAAAGGTCTTAAGGTCGTATTACAAGTGCAATTAACATTTCAAACCAAAATATTTCCATGATTTTTACTCCAAAATATTTTTTGTGTTTCGTGCTTTGTATGTAATAGTTTGCCGTTTTGGAAATGATGCTATTTGTCTTTTGAGTTAAATGAGATGATCAATACCATTGACAACAATATGAAGCTACATGCTGTACATGGTTAGCTTAGCATAAAGACTGTAAACCTGTGGAAACAGCTAGCCTGGCTCTGTCCAGCTGTAATAGAATCTGCCTCCAGCTTCTCTAAAGGTCACCGGTGAACAATCTGTATCTTGTTTGTTTAATCTGAACAAAACCTCAAATGTAAAAACAGTAGTTCACTGTTTCATAGAGAGGTTACGTGCCAGACTATATTGTCGGGAGGAAACTAGTTGGAGGGAAACCAGGGTAGACAACTGGTCCCAGCCTAGAAATAATCTGGGACATGATCTGATGTAAAAAGAAGATGTGTATGTTGTGTTTTCCTTAGAAGTGTAAATAGGTGGATTCTTTTTACCCTTTGGAAAGAGTCCGATTAACTGTTTCCAGAGTTGTTTTAGATTCTAATCTGTTTTGTTGGAGATCAAAATGTCTGTGGATGTTGGTGTGTTCAGGTTTTGTTAGAATAGAAAAGTGTTTCTCTCTAACTCTCCTCCCAGCTTCTGCTTCTGGATTTACATATTTTCTTTACTGAAACAAGCTACAGTTTGTCTCAAGAGGAACAAACCTTATTTTTGTCTTTTGTTGGTCCACCTTATTCCTCGTGCACACACACGGGGGCAGATTACCCATGGTGCATGAAGCTGGTGGTCCTGCATCATTGTTAGTCGTCCCGGGGGCTCTGCTGTAATGATTTCCCACAAGATCTCCTCACATCAATTCCAACATATGCTGTCTCCTTTTCCCTCACTCCTTCTTATGCTTTTCGTTCTCTGCTTCTTCTTTCTTGCCTTGTTTCTTAAAATTCTCTCAGGTTTTCCTTGACCTTTCCCTTTTCTGTCTGTTTCTATTTTTATTCCTCTTTTACTTTACACTGTTTCTCTCTGGATCTTAGTGCCTCGTGTTCCGGGGAGTTTGTAACAGTTCATTTAGGATTTTCTGATTCCACTTGTTTTAATTATTGTATTGGTGCAAATAGCACCTCAGCCTCTCTTCTGCAGCCAAGTCAGCCGTCACGAATCCTTTTCTTCTTCACTCTGTCAACATGTAATGCTAAAGAAACAGGTATTTTCTGGATTTCAAACATTATGTGTGTTTGTTTCAGTTTCCTGACACAATCTGTTTTTTTCTTTCAGCCTATAAGAAAAAGGAGCGTCCAGAAATTTCCCTGCCATCAGACTTTGAACACACCATCCATGTGGGCTTTGATGCTGTCACCGGGGAGTTTACTGTAAGTGTCTGTTTGTGTGGTATTTGTGGTTTGTAGTATGTGTGTCTGGTGTGTTTGCATCACTTTTAATTGCTCACCAAAGGACCTGTGTTCATTGTTGCGTGTCTGTGTGGATAAATGTGTGTGTCTGTGTGTTTAATACACACACACTTGACAGGTTTTTAAGTTGTCACATTAGACAAAGACGCCTTGTTCCTCTGACTCACTCGATCCGCCTGACCAGGCTTTTTTAGCTGGGAGTTAAATGTGTGTGTGTGTGTGTGTGTGTGTGTGTGTGTGTGTGTGTGTGTGTGTGTGTGTGTGTGTGTGTGTGTGTGTGTGTGTGTGTGTGTGTGTGTGTGTGTGTGTGTGTGTGTGTGTGTGTGTGTGTGTGTGTGTGTGTGTGTGTGAGAGCTACTCCTCTCTCTCCTGTAATCCTGCTCCATATGCACACAAACATTTATAATTTTTACTTAAACAAGTAGAAACCTCAATATAAGCAGTAGATGGATGAATGGCTGAAAACATGGTTAAAGATTAAGGAAGGGGATCAGTGATTTGAGGAATGCGTGTGATGGACTGACCCCAACAGATGAGAAGAAAGAAAGCTGGAGAGAAAGAGAAGTAACCCAGTTATGGGTGCACAGTAGAAAATATGACATGACTGTCATGTCTGGACTCTTCACGAAGCGTGCATGTGTGCATGTGTGTGTGTTGTAGGGCATGCCGGAGCAGTGGGCCCGGCTCTTGCAGACATCCAACATCACCAAGTTGGAGCAGAAGAAGAATCCTCAGGCCGTCCTCGACGTTTTAAAGTTCTACGACTCGAAGGAAACGGCCAATAGCCAGAAATACATGAGCTTCACAGGTACACAAACATCCACACGTGCTACACACTCAGGACCACACAAAGTAAAGTGTGGACATTTTATTCATCAGTTAACTTTAGAAGGAGTCTATCTCAAATCAGTATTTGCTGTGCACCCCTTTTCCTGTAAAACAAAGTTTTAGCGCGCTTAGAAGCTACTGTAGGTTGTTCCAAGCATTTTGAAGAACAGTCCACAGTTGTTCTGTGGATTCAGTCTCAGTGTTTTCATGTGATCGCAGACTGACTCCGTGATGTGGAGATCAGGACTTTGTCACGATCAGACCATCGGTCTCAGGACTCTTTGTTCTTCTGGTCTCTGAAGACAGTTCTTCATGACTGTCGTTGCTGCTGATGACTGATCAGTCTCTCTGGTGCTGCTGAGTGATGGATTTCAATCTAAACATCTGAAGAACCTAAATCCTTTGCACACTGACGTCTCTCACTCTTCCTTTTTTCCTTGCAGATAAAAATGCAGATGCCTACAGTTCCTCCACAACAACGGTAAGACCACTACACACTGTTTTATTTAATATAATAACTTTATACAAATAAAGACATGTCTCATGTCATACAGCCACAGACACACTGAGACTCTGTCAGACCTTTTCATGAACGTTTACCTTCCCTGCGACCACCAGCCACTCCCAGTTTCCCTAATTAAGTCTCCGTAAAACCAAGAGAAATTATTAACACAATTTTGCAACCTGCTGTCATAACTGCATGAATTGAGCTGTGAGGTTGTACATTTAGACTAATTTGAGTTTTATGAGTTGAGCTATTTGTTTTACCCATAACCCTCAGTGGTGCATCTTTACACTATTTTCCATGAATGTGGCTCAGGAGCTGGTGACTTCAAACTAAAAGTGAATGAAACAAAGGAGCTGAAATAAACAAAACAATAAATAATGTCCTGCTCTCAGGCATCATTGTTTTTCTTAAAGATTTTATATTTTATTTTTAAGAAGTTTTAAGGATAAACAAAGTCAAACACTACATTGAAGAGATCTGGAGCGTGGCTGTAGTTTGTCAGGGAAGAGAGGGAGAGCTACGCTGTGAGACAATGAGGACATTAAAAGGACAAGTGGAGGAAACAAGGTTTCATCTACAGTTTGAGGGGGAGAGAGAGAGAGGGAGGGAGGAGGGAGGGAGAGAGTCACTGACGGACTGAGAGGAGAGAGAAAGAGAGAAACACAGGTGAGACGAGACTCTGGAAACAAACGCAGAAGATGAAGATCAAGACTCTGAAAGTTCTGCTCTCAAACTGAAACACCACACACAGAATGAGGCAGATTAAAAAACCTTATACTCAGGGGCTCTTATTTTTGCCGCAGTGAAAATGTCTGAATGAAAAAGGTGCCTTTAAAACTAAAGGATGAAGGTGAGATTAAACATGAGGGCGGAGGAAGAGACGATGATGGCACTACTTACAATGCACTCGTTTTCCTCTCTCTCTCTCTCCTCTCTCTGTCTCTCTCTCTCTCTCTCTCTCTCTCTCTCTCTCTCTCTCTCTCTCTCTCTCTCTCTCTCTCTCTCTCTCTCTCTCTCTCTCTCTCTCTCTCTCTCTCTGCATTGTGAATCAGCATCTTTTCCTCCTTTCACCATGTCCCTGTCTCTGCAGCTTGGCCACCAGCCGAGAGTGTTGGGAAGAGAGATAGAGAAGAGAGGGATGAGAGGAGGATGTTTGACTAGTGGCATCAGAAGCCAGACATGAGCCAAGCTTCAATGGTGAAGATGAGAGGAGGGAAACATAAACTGGTGGAAAGACGAAAGGGAAAGAAGGGAGGTTAAAACGAGCGGAGAAGAAGACGAGCAGGCGGTGATGAGGCAGGAGAGGGAGTGAGAGTGACACTCTTAGTTTGACGAGTCTCGTATCGCTATAAGCTCATGTGACTATGATGTCACTGAGGCTCCGCCCTCTTTCCCCCTATGACATCAAGCAGAGCGCCAAGGCCGTGTCAGAGACGCCCGCCATAACAACCGTATCCGAAGACGAGGACGAGGATGAAGCCGAGCCACCGCCGGTGATCGCCCCACGACCAGAGCACACAAAATCCGTAAGGACACACAAACTCCCACAGTTTGTACACTTAGTGAGGACAGTAAATGACACATTGCATTCCCTCCCCCCTTACCCTAACCTCTACTATATAAACTAAATGCCTACCCCTAACCAAGTCTTAACCCTCAAACATTGAAAAAGTGAGGACCACCCAAAATGTCATCACTTTACAGAACTGTCTTCACTCTGTAAGGACAACGCTTAAAGTGGTCCTCACAAAGATACAAGTACAAGAAACACACACTTTTAGAAACACTTCAGCCCCTTAGGTTTTTACTCTTGTTAGCTGTGATCAATACTATTGTACATTATGCTCTGATGTAGCGTGAGCAATTTTGTGTCAATTGGACAATGTTACAACAAATCCATTTTCACACTGATCAATAGGTGGCGCTATGACCCTGCACTGATATTAATATATGGAGCTGTTCAGGTCAGGATTGTGATCATAGGTCAGCAGTTCGGGGCCGGTTGGATAATGCAGAGTGGATTTACAAAGTACTTCCTGTTTCATGGTGAATCAGTAGGTGGCGCTATGACACTGAGGAAATGACAATGACTTGTCTCAGCTCATTTGAGCTGTTTATTGTTAAGCAGCCAGGAGCAGTTCGTCAAAGTATAAAACATGTCACTTTCTGTCGCCAGTAGGTGGCGCTGTATAGATTAAATTTAGGTGGCGCTATATAGATTAAATTTTCACCACTTTTGAGCTTGTTAAAGGCTCAAAAAGCCAATTCATTTGGGTTAGAATAATAAGAAGAAGAAGAGCCAACATTACCTTCAATCTAAATTAAATATGTTGTAAGAATTTAGATATTATTGTTATAAATCATTGTTATTATAGTAATTGTTAGAGACAGACTGTTTCTACAGTTTCCGCATTTGTCCACCAGATGGTAGTGTTGTACTGTTGTTGTACTGATTGGGCCGCGGGGGGGACCGGGAGAAACGGCTCCGAACCACGGCCACTAATCACGCACTACATTCCACGCCATCACGTGCAGCGCTGTCAGTATCACTACGCACAGACTGATCTGTTCAGGGCAAAAACAAAAAATCTCCATGTTGTTGAGATGACGTCACGATCATTTATGATCGAACGTGTAACGTCAAAAATAGGCGACTTCCTGTTGCGTTGTTCCATAACGCTCCGACATAACGCCTTTTTTGTGTCACTTTGTATATATATTCATATATACAAAGTGACACAAAAAAGCCGTACTGTTGTTGTACTGTTCCTAGAAAAAAAAAAATGAAAAAAAACATATATAAAAAAATATACCACTAAAGCCAAAATGGTGGGCTTCCTGTTTGGTCTAGCATATCTATCCAAGAGACTTATTTGTTTGTTATGAAAAGAGACATGTCCCCTTCGATTTTTGTACATGTCGGCCAATCGTGGTGTCGGGGCTGCCCTTTAGGGGGCGCTAGTCAGTTATTTTGCCACGCCCATTGGCAAAAATGTGGCGTGACGTCATCACTAAGTGACGTCATCACTAAGTGTGAGGGCAGCCCGGCTCTGTGAGGCAGTGACAACAGGAACAGTCGAACCTGTGAGACGCTGCTGGAGTGATAATGACATGTTATGACACGTCACTCAGGGAGAGTGATGCTCTCTGAGTCCAAAAGGAAACTTTGTTGTATTTTCTGAACTTTTGAGACTTTTTTGTGCGTACATATTAATTTGTCTTTGTAAAAAAGCATAATTTAGGGTCATGGGTCCATGAATATGTCATGGTCCTGTGTGTCATCATTCAAACTGGCCATAGTTCTACACAGTACACGACACAATAACGAGATCCATCCATGCAGTGTCATTATGTTGACATATTTGTGTTTTTTATTTTTCAGATATACACTCGCTCAGTGATCGAGCCCCTCCCTCTTCCCCCTCCGACCAAAGATGCAGCGACCTCCCCCATCAACCCGCCAGCCGCTGCGGCCGCCGCCGCCGCCCCCGCCCCGCCTGCAGACGGAGCTCCCAGCAGCCCTCCCAGTGCGAGCCCTGCCCCCGGACCTTCCCTGTCCCGCCCCCAGGACAAAACCAGGAAGAAGAAGATGTCAGACGAGGAGATTCTGGAGAAACTACGTAAGGATCGGTCCTACACTCACATACACACATGAAAAACTCTTTATCTATATTTAAAAAGTAAAATAACCAGTAATTCAGATTACATAACTGCACTAAACAAAGAGGCTACACTGACCAAAATTATGTGGACACAACTTGTCCTACTTTCCTCTTTCATGTGGGGCTGTGATGCTTCAGCTGCGACTGGAAGGCGAATCATATTTCATCTGCTTTAAAAGAAAAGGAAAAAGAAAATCTTCTTCCACAAACTGAAACATGTTGTTGTGTGTTTGTAACCATGAATAAAGCCTGAATATTTTTTAAACCATGCAACACGCCTGTCCAGATGTGCTCAGGTCTCCCTCTGCTGGTAAGACCAGGATCCTGTCTGTCAATCAGTCTGATTGACAGACCTGATACTCACTTTCCCCACCCCCTCTGTCCAGTCCTCACGTTTGATTGGTCGTCCTCTCTCTTTCCATCGTCAAGTCTCCTGCGGCTCTGGAGTGACTCCGACTTTTGTCCCGATCACTTTCCCACTGTGGATTCTGAAAACGGAAGATGGGTCTGTCTGTCTGTCTGTCTGTCTGTCTGTCTGTCTGTCTGTCTGTCTCTCTCCTGTCTGTCTGTCTGTCTGTCTGTCTGTCTGTCTGTCTGTCTGTCTGTCTGTCTGTCTGTCTGTCTGTCTGTCTTCTCCTCTGTCTGTCTGTCTGTCTGTCTTCTGTCTGTCTGTCTGTCTGTCTGTCCTCCTTTGTCTGTCTGTCTGTCTGTCTGTCTGTCTGTCTGTCTCTCTGTCTGTTTTTCTGTCTTTTCATCTCGTCTGTTGTTCTGTCGTCTTCTGTCCTCCTCTCTCTTTCTCTGTCTTCTCCTCTGTCTGTCTGTCTTCTCCTCTGTCTGTCTGTCTGTCTTCTCCTCTGTCTGTTGTTTCTCTCTGCTCTCTCTCTTCCAGTCCGCATGCTGCATTGACCTGAGTGTGATGAACGTAGAGTTAGAGTCAGGATGGATAGAAAGACACGATCCGTCTTCTATCCATCTACATCCAGTGAGCGTCTGCTGTGGACTACAGGGCCTGGTTCTCCTTCTCTTGTCCTCCCGCAGATCCCTGTTCGTTTACCGTCTGTTTCCATCTATAATCAATAATCAAGTTTTTTCTTCTTCCTCTGTTTCTTTAACTCAGGGACGATTGTAAGTGTTGGAGACCCCAAGAAGAAATATACACGGTTTGAGAAGATCGGACAGGGGTAAGTCATAAATGTGAATAGTTCACATTATAATTATAACTTGTGATTGGATGAAAACCAGTTTAAAAGATGCTTCTATAAATATTGTTTCTGAAAAGTTGTTATTTCCGTCACTTCTCGTTTCATAGCTGCCACTTCACAGTGAGACACCTGCACATTTTCTCTGTTGTTAACCTTCAAGAGACTTAGAAATGAAAGAAGTTTTCATCTAACAAATAAACGATGTCTTACGGCTTCATGTTCTGTCCTCAGGGCGTCTGGGACGGTGTACACAGCCATCGACATCGCTACGGGACAGGAGGTTTGTAGTGATGTGTATTTTCTTCTCCTTCCTACATCTGTTGTCTGTCCTCCTTCAGTGTACAGCTGTACATTCACAAAGCTAATGCTAACAGTCCTAGAAGGAATATAGAATAACTGGAGAATAGAGACATGACATGGAAATCCATCTTATTTCTGTCTGGACTAAAACGCTGGACAGACTCACTGACTGACATTCAAGCTAAAAGTCCCACAGAAAGAAAAGTTTTAATAAAGACCCGGATTCAAAGGTGGTGACGCCGATGCTTCTTTACATTCATGATGTATTGAACTGTATAGGAGAGCATGCATTTCTGTTATTTTACTTGAGCACTAGAGGATTGACTGGATAGAGAAACCACATTAAAGCTCCCACGTCATAAAGAGACACTGTCGTGGTTTAAGGAGGAATTTATTTAACATGGTGACAGACTTAATCCTGAAAGACAGGGAAGTGAAATCAAGTTCAACCGAATTTCCCCGACTGAAGCTGCTCTCAGACCTGCACGGAACTCTGCGTATTCTTTTGCAATTATCTAGAGTCTGTCTGTGAGAATGCACATGTCAGAGTCAGTTGTTCGGGACAGTCACTGTTCCTGCAGCCCCCGAGTGAAGAACTGAAGAATTCAACATTTCTAACATGCGTCAGATGCAAACCTGAAAAAACAGAAAACATTACAGACATGTCAGGATGAGGAAGAGGAGCCGAACACGCAGAAGACAAAAAGTAACTGGATTTAAGTCCGACTTCAACAACTGTCTTTCAGGTGATGCTCTAAAGCAGCTCGTCTGTCGGGCTGATCCTCCTCCCTTCACTCTCTGAGGACTAGTCTGCGTGCTCACTTCTTAATGGCTGCCTAACAACCTTTCACTGCCGTTGGATTTAAATATCTTTACCGTCCTTGCTGTCTCTCTTGTCTGACTGACTGTCGCTCATTTGTCTTCTCTTTCCTTTTCATCCTCTTGTTTTCTTTTATTCAATGTCAAGATATTTGTCTTAATAAAACTGTCCCTCTTTCTTTTCTTGTCTCCTCCCCCACGTTCTCCAACGTCTCAGTTTCTTTTCACTTCTGCTCGGTGTATTTTATGAAAATGAATCCTAACTCTAGTCATCAGTGCTTTTTATATATTCTATGTATGTATTACACAGTGTTTCTCTTCTTTTTTCGCAGGTCGCCATCAAACAGATGAACCTGCAGCAGCAGCCGAAGAAAGAACTGATCATCAATGAGATTCTGGTGATGAGGGAAAATAAAAACCCGAACATTGTCAACTACCTGGACAGGTTAGACACACACAGACAGACACACACACACTACACACTACACACTACACACTACACAGACAGACAGACAGACAGACAGACTGACAGACTGACAGACAGACAGACACACAGACAGACAGACACTACACACTACACAGACAGACAGACTGACTGACTGACTGACTGACTGACTGACTGACTGACTGACTGACTGACTGACTGACTGACTAGACTAGACTTTTTAGACTTTCAATTCTTCAGTTTTTTGTAAATCTGAACTGAAAGAAAACCACAACAAAGTGTCAGTTTTATTTATCTCAATAACAACAAAAGAAAACATTAAATGTTATTAACAGCAGATATTGATCAGCTCTACATATGTACACTACATAAGACAGATTTTAACTAAGTACGAGTGGTTTTCAGGTTCCGTGTCGTGATGGCAACCTCCGGGTAACACCTCCCCCCCAGCGGAGGCTGGTGGGGGGAGAGGGTGTCTGGTTGCCGTAGTTACCTGTTTGTCTTGGTAGACATTGAGGCTCATGCAGGACTGGTGATAACCTTGTCATCGCCATGGAAACAACATTTTCACCGTCACTGATTTATTGTGGGATTTTTAAAGGACTGACTAAAGAAGGACTTTTCCTGTTTTCTAACATCAGAGTCACGTCCGTGCACTTATCCATCCATTCAACCTTTATTTACAAAGTGTGATCCGATGTTTCACAAATCAACACAGGACGAAAAAAATAGACAATTTCTCAGTTTTCAGAGAAACAGCAAACTTCTAAACTGCAGATCAGAGATCAGGATAAAACAGGAAAAGAACTGTTAACATATACATTTAATATTTGATTGCATCTCTTGCTGCTTGGTCCCAGTTACCTGGTGGGTGACGAGCTGTGGGTTGTGATGGAGTACCTGGCCGGAGGTTCGTTGACTGACGTCGTCACGGAAACCTGCATGGATGAAGCCCAGATAGCTGCTGTGTGCAGAGAGGTGAGAGATGAGACGCCAGTTTTTTGCAAAGTGAATAAAAATAATCGACAGCCATTGAACAGTGTCTCTTTCTCTCTGGAGCTGGATTGTTTCCCAAAGTTTGACTGTCGACTGTTCGGAGTTTAAAGGGATGGGCGTCTTTGTTTGGCTTTTGAAGAAGCTGCTGGTTAAAGCAGCTTTCTGTTTTTGCTTCCATCGTTTTTTTACTTTTTAATTTCAAACCAATTCATCTCATTTTCTCTCTCTCGCTTCAGTGTCTGCAGGCGTTGGAGTTCCTCCACTTTAACCAGGTCATCCATCGAGACATCAAGAGCGACAACATCCTGCTCGGCATGGACGGCTCCGTCAAACTCAGTCAGTCCAGCGTCATCTCATCGTTTCAATTATTAATTCTGTGTATTTTTTATTCCCTTATCTATATTGATATATGGCTACGTGGGTTGTACAACAGTGAGGATTGTTGTTGTAGTTTCTCATTTTAACCAACAGGGGAGGCTCTGGTTCTCTTTTATGAGACACAAGAATGATAAATGTTTTTGCAGCTTGTTTTATTATTCATTTGCAATCGACTACATTTAAATTTAACTCTGTTTTGATGTTAATGTTTTGAAAAGCTGCTTCTGTCACATCCCAGACTTTTACACATTGATACGTTCATACTTTTTATCCAAACGATCGTTGTGAACACCAGGACTCATTTTGTCGTCTCTCCTCCTCCCAGCTGACTTCGGGTTCTGCGCTCAGATCACCCCAGAGCAGAGCAAACGCAGCACCATGGTCGGGACTCCGTACTGGATGGCTCCGGAGGTCGTGACCCGTAAAGCGTACGGCCCCAAAGTGGACATCTGGTCGCTGGGCATCATGGCCATAGAGATGGTGGAGGGAGAGCCGCCGTACCTGAATGAGAATCCACTCAGGGTGAGGCTGTGTTCGATTTGAACTGTGATTGAAGAAGTTGTGATCTTTAAACAGGTGGAGAAGGAGAAGTTGTCTGGGAGTCAGGGTTAGCAGTGTTTCTCCTGGTGTCATTCTTAAAACCACCACTGGATGGCAGGAGAGTTCAACATTTTGATGTCCTGCTCAGACTCTGAACATCACAGAGCTCCTCCATCTTCTGAGGGAACATGAATTTACTTGGGATGGAATCTTCAAACATTTCTGTTTGAAGATTCCTTCAACTTTGGGAAAAACATGATGGATCAAAAAATATTTAATTGGGACATTTAGCATCATCATCTCTGGGCTGATGAGTTGAAACTTATTTTATTTCATTTGAACGATTTGTCATTTATTTTGCACAGGTGATTTAGATATTTTTTCCTATTTTTTTTTGTCAAGCTCAAGAGAGAAGGTGGTGAATTTAGTTTAAAACTGAGCTGTGAAATGATAATGATATAATCCTGTAGATCACTGCAGCTGTACTTTTGATGTCTTGTGAACCCACAAGGGTTGAAGGTCGGACACAATATAAATACATACAGACTATGTGTTTGCATACTATATAATTATAGACTAACATGTTGTTTGGCGTGTGTTGCCTAGGCGCTGTATCTCATCGCAACTAACGGAACGCCAGAGCTGCAGAACCCAGAGAAACTGTCGACGATATTCAGAGACTTCCTGAACCGATGTCTGGAGATGGACGTGGAGAAGAGAGGGTCGGCTAAAGAGCTGCTGCAGGTACGACTGGCTGAAAGCTCAATCCAGCAAAAGAACACAATGTTTTTCGTTTTGTCTTTTTAATTTACAGACATAATTATCAAATATAAAAGATACAACTCCACTTCAACTATTTCTACCGCACACACAAAAACAATTACTTCCCCAACGTGCACCAACAAAACAGTTAAAAGTATCTAGAAAAGAAAATGATGTGGTTGAACACTGACTGAAGAACAAAGTGATTAAACATCCTGATGTCCAGAAAATGTTCATATTTAAAAGTGATGATGAAAAAATTCTGAATAATGAATCTGTTCAAACTAATTTTAAAATCAGATCTAACAGTTTTCTCCTTTTGTGACCAGTGAACTGATTTTTTTTCTGTTCCCTTTCCACCTCTTCCCTCTCTCTTCCCTCTCTCCTTCCTGTTTCTCCCTCTTCCCTCCCTCTTCCCCTCTCTCCCTGTTTCTCCCTCTCCTCTCCCTCTTCCCTCTCTCTTCCCTGTTTCTCTCCCTCTTCCCTCCCTCTTCCCTCTCCCTCCCTGTTTCTCCCTCTCTCTCTCTCCTCCCTCTCTCTCCTCCCTGTCTCTCCCTCTTCCCTCTCTCCTCCCTCCCTCTTCCCTCTCTCCTCCCTGTTTCTCCCTCTTCCCTCTCTCTTCCCTCCCTCTTCCCTCTCTCCTCCCTCTCTCCTCCCTCCTCCCTCTTCCCTCTCTCCTCCCTCTCTCTTCCCTCTCTCCTCCCTCTTCCCTCCTCCTCCCTCTCTCTTCCCTCTCTCCTCCCTGTTTCTCCCTCTTCCTCTCTCCCTCTCCCTCTTCCCTCTCTCCTCCCTGTTTCTCCCTCTTCCCTCCCTCTCTCTTCCCTCTCTCCTCCCTTTTCTCCCTCTCCCTCTCTCCCTCCCTTCCCTCTCTCCTCCCTGTTTCTCCCTCTTCCCTCTTTTCTTTCTCTTCTCCTCTCTCAGCATCAGTTTCTGAAGATGGCGAAGCCTCTCTCCAGTCTGACTCCTCTCATCCTGGCTGCCAAGGAAGCCGCCAAGAACAACCGCTAGCGAGCCTTGCACTCATTCATTCATTTGTCTGTCTATCTCTCTCTCTCTATCTCTCTCTCTCTCTCTCTCTACATCCCTCCTTCCTTTCTCTCCTTTCTTCTCTTCCTGTTTTTCCGGGAGGTGGCGATGGCTGCTGGGTTACAGTACCAGCCTCCCCCCCCCCCCCCCCTGCTCCCCTCGCAGGGAGAACGAACGTCAGTCGGTTTCGTCCTGTAACTTCTTTTTTCAACACTCCACTGGACTCGGACAGGAAGTTACAAGCAAGTAACTGAGTGACATCATCGGTTGGTCTGTGATCATGTGATGTCATTGCATTGCTGACATCACCGCCCCCTCAGTCGGTACGAACGACCTCATACGGGAGAGAGATCGTTTCAACAGAGCCCAAAGACTCATGGGACTTTTTGTTTGTTCGTTTTTTTTATCAGTGTTTTGGGCTTTTTTTTCTACCTTGTCTTTAAAAGCCACGGAGCACAACAGCCAACCAGCGCCCCCTGCTGCAGACTGTGTGTGTGTGTGTGTGTGTGAGCGCATGCATGCGTGTCTGCGTACATGCGTGTGTGTGACATCATCCTGTCATTCATCCGTGGGTTTCAGTGGGACTGATTTTATCATCCTCTAAAAGTGCATTTGCTGATTTTCATTTCATAGTTTTTTTTTAAATCAACCTTTCTGTGTGTGTGTGCGTGCGTGTATGTGTGTGTCCGTGTGTGTGTGTGTGTGTGTCACTTGGGGATGTTAGGATATAAGTTGATTGTCACCTTGTGTAGTGTTGGACTCGGAGCAGAGGAGGTTTGGTTCTGTGTCGTGTCTGTAGTGAGATCTGTGAGCTACAGAATATTCATATTAATATTAATGAGGAAACACTGGTACGACCGGAGCCATCGATGGACTGAGTTTGGACACAAGAGGCAAAGATTCGACTCTGTCGTGTTTCTTCAGTCGTTCCATTGAACCAGCAACATTTTGTTTGGCTCCAAACATTTATACTTTTTTTTTAGCATGAATTTAATAATTTACAGTTACTTTTATATTGAGTGTAAGTGAAACTGGAAATTCTTTTACTGAAGGAAACAACTCTCACTGATCTTATTTCAACCAGCGGAGGTTAGATGGAGAAACTGACCCACACACACGTAAAGATACTTCATTTTCATAATGAACTCCTTTACCCAGAATCCTCTCTGCCAAACTCGCTCCATCTGCAGCTCGCCGTCGAGACTGAGCGAGAGAATGTGCATGTCAACGAGCGTTTTTAATACGGTACGTTAAAGATAGAGAAATAAATAAAATGAGTTGTGATGATGCTGAAACTTGAAGTGTCGATACATGAAGGATGCTTGTGTACGATGGAGAAGATCATATCTTTGTCCTATTTTCAGAAGAGTGAGACAAATAAATACTACGATGGTACTTTTCAGTTCAGATCCCAGGAACCTCTGAACAGATGGTGTATATTTCATGTGTAAAAAAAATAGAAACTGTTTCAACTTTTTGTTCATGGACTTTTTGAATCGATCAATGTTAGAAAACGAGCTCACTCCTTTTTTTATTTTCAATGTTATTTTCCAACTGAGTTTTTCTACTGCCTGTTAACTGACAGGTCAAAGTTCAGATCCTGCCAGAGACGAAGCTTCCATCAGCAGCCGCGGTTCTTCGCTCGGCACTCGAGCGTCGGATATAGAAAAGAAAAAATCATGTGATGTAAATATCCGACTCAGACCTGTCACTTTCATTTCTGTTCTTAGTTTTTTATAGTTTTTTTATTGTAGTGTTTATGTACCTGGCCTTAAACTGTTTCAATGGTGCAGGACTGGCATCAATACAACCAACAACAGTGAATATTGTCGTCAACGCTTCACGGCTCCAACTAATGATTATTTTGATTATCGGTTATTAATCTGCTCCTAGTTTTCTCTGTCAAGTTTCTGAAATATCAAAAAATACTGAATGTGTGTTCTTCAGTTTCCCAGAATCAAAGACAACGTCATTGTTTGTGCAACAGTTCAGAGCTCAAAGATTTTCACTTTCCAGTGATGCAGAACAATAAAAGCAGAAAACACTCACAACGAGAGCGATTCATCAATTATCAATTATCAATATGTCTGCAGATTCATTTCCTGATCAACTAACGGCTGAGAGGAAGATGTGGAAACCACACTGTGTGCGCGTGTGTGCAGGCGTGTGCGTGCGCTGCGTGTGTGTGTGTGTGTGTCCCATCTGCTTACATGGAGGAGGCGCTGACATGTCATCCATCTTTATTTAGTGTTGGCCTCAGTTACATGAGACACATTTTAAAGACTCTGCAGAATTGAATTACCTCTGAATAAACTTCAGGCTCAAGTTGTAGCTTGAACATCTACGGCAACATTACAGTTCCTGTTTACATCACCCAAAGCATCATGGGAAGTATATTTCCTAAACACCGAGCAGGGGTTGGTGAGGTGAAGGTGGCCCCCCCCCCACAGACTGAAAACTTCATTCTCAGTAAATAATGTGATTTTTGTTGATAACATGAAACTCAAGCCTCTGTTGTAAGTCAGTTATATAAACGACTGTTCTTTGCCTCAGTCTGGGGCAGAAATGAGCTTAAAGCGTCTGACTGTGACCCCCGCCATCCGTCTGCTTGTGAAATAAAATCCATCGACTTTGTTTCTCTTTGTCCCTCTAATTAAAAATGGTAATTAGTGTTTGCCAGCTTTAAGTTCTCCTTCATCTCCAGGCGAACAGGGAACGAGTTTTCTGGAAGGATTTATCAAGTTCAGTTTGATGGGATTTGCAATAAAATCAGTTGAATTGTTTGATGTCATTACCTGCAGCATATCACTACTGAGTTTGATAGTGTGGAATGTATAGATACTAGTTATATGACACAGTATAGGTTTTATTAAGTGTATTTCCTCCCGTCAGTCCACTATCACATTTTTCATGTCCTCTCTCCTTTTCTCTTCATCCCTTTATCCTCTCATCTTCTGGTTTCTTTTATCTTTAAAACCCTGAATCTTCAGCCACAGCTCCTCACTTAGAGCAGGTGAAATGTTCCTGTTGGTTTCTGTTGGAGCCTCAGATTCATTTTCACAGTCCCTCTCCTCACGTCTCCGTCTCTACAGTCGACTGTCTGTGGCAGTAATCCTCCTCAAATCCATCACACAGACACACACTCTCTCTCTCTCCTGTCCACGTACTTTCTGTGTGTCCACTGTGATATAGTGACTTGATGGACCTGTGAGACTCTACCTGGTTTTGTTAGGGGGCGTTCCAGACGCCACGTGTGCACTATGACATCACTATCATCAGGAAGTACTGATGAGGTGTTTCAGGAGCTTTGGTGTTTGGACTTTTAACTTTGCAGAATGTTTGCAATCACAAAAAAACTGTAAAACACATTGGAGGAAAGAAATACTGAAAAAACCTCAGGTCTCCTTTAATGCGTGTTACTGTGGATCCTCTGCTGCTGTGTGACAGACTGAGCTGAACGCTGCTCACTGCAGGCTTTCTGCTCTGTTTCTTGTTCCTGGTGGAAACTCTCCTCCTCTGTGATTCTCTGCATCATGTCTTCACGTCTCTCTGCTTCCTTTGTTCAGTGTTTCTCCCTCATGCATCTAATGACCTGCTTCTCTCACTCTCATGTTCAGTATCTTCCTCTGCCAGCGCAGAGTGCGGAGGAATGAGGCTGTTTCTGCTGACATGGCAGAGAGGAGGAGTGAGTGTGACGCATCAGTGACAAGGACACAACAAACAGGCTGAGACTGAAATGAGAAGATGTTTCTACATAAGTGAAAAAACAAATCTGGATAATTTCATGTCTGAAAACAACTAATGCAAAGAATATCTAGAAAAAAAACAGGGACGCTGCTTCAGACAAGTGCTACTGACTCCAAGGTTGAAGTGTGTGTGTGTGTGTTACTAACTGAGCTAGTATGTATGTTTGTTTGTAGCCAAAAATCTATAATGTGTGTTAGAGTCAGCTTGTCTGCATGTCTTTATTTGTGTGTGTGTGTGTGTGTTTGTGTAGTCCTCTGCAGTGGTCTTCCTCTGCAGAGGAGGCTGTTATGTAATCGTGAGCAATAATAAAAAGAGGGGGGGGAGTCATTCAACACACATACAGATGTTTACTCTTCCGGGACATTTAAAATGTTGTGTTTACATATTAAAGATTTATTTGATGTTCTGATCGTTACAAGATACTTCTCCAGCTCCGACCCAATCGGACCATCAGAGAGGTCAGAGGTCAGAGGTCAGAGGATCAGAACCTGCTCATTCAGTTTGACTCTTCTCTTCACTTTGTTTCCATCTCACTTTCAGACCTTTAACATTAAACTTGTCTCATCACTGGTGTTGATGTGATATTTGAATTTAATCTTTGGGGATAAAATCAAGAGGCGGTGAAAATATGAGTGTTGTTTGATCTGCAGCCGCAGGTTGAGACGTATGAGGAAGGTGAGTGAACAGATGTTTTTTTACTGACTGTAGTACGTCAGTAAAGTAGTATGCTGCTCTGTAGTACAGCTGTTTCCTTGTGTGTACTTGTATATGTGTGAGGTCCAGTTATAATATGATTTAAAACACTTGGAGCATTTAGGATGTGTTCAAATCCACTTTCTCTGGTTTAATGGTGAGTGCTGCAGGTTCATGGTTCTACAAGGTTGTGCATCATCTCATTTTGGTTGGATAATATTTGATGCAATAGTCCAATCAGAGAGCACAGATTGATCACCTGCCTACGTGACCAGCGGGCTTTTAAAGGAGACGTGACGTTTTTCAGTGACGTTCAGAGGCTGAACAGAGGAGCTGCAGCAATTAAGTTAAATATCCATGTCCCAACGATGCACCAGACCACAGCTCGTTTGAAGACCAACACACCCATGGGTGCACAGAAAGGTGCACGTGTGTTTGCTATGTAAACAGTGGAATTAGATCAAGGTGAGGAGAGGGGTTCATGTTCGACTGATAAAGAAAGTACAGGTGTGTGTGTGTTTCGATGGCCACGTTACCCTGGAGACTGAAGCCTTGTTGACCAGATTCAATGCACCATTATTAAAAGTGCACCAGGTTGCCATGACAACGCTCTGCGTAGGAGTTGCATAAGCGGAGAGAGAGAGGACCCCAGTGACTGTGTTAAAATATATGTGTGTTAATACCTGAGTATACGTGTCTGTGTGTACAACCTGAGTTTATGTATGTGTGTGTGTGTGGGTGTGTGTATATATATATATATATATATATTTGTGTGTGTGTGTGTCTGTGTGTTAATACATGAGTGTTTGTCTCTTTGTGTATATGCCTTTATCTGTGTGTGTGTGCATGCTTGTTTTTGTTACCTCTTTAGGACCTCTTCCTCATAATGATCTTATCAGGACCAGTGGACCTCGTGTGGACCAGAACCCGGTTCTAATGAGGCTGAGCCATATGAGTAAACAATCTGTGAACAGAGGAGAACTATTGGCTGAGGTGACTACAGCCGCTGCCTCCTGCCTGTGGTGGAGAAGCCATAGAAACCAGTCCTGTCCTGTGTGAGACGACCTGAGGTGTCGTCTCCGAGCTGCTGCTGTCTCTACCTGAGGCCGCCTAGTGGTCGGTATGAGGACCTGCTGGCTGCGGTCGGTGAAAGGATGCGGTGAGTTTAAATCTCGATGCTGATCTCGACATCACATCCTGCAAATTACCTCTTGAATTCAATTATTTAAACTCGAACAAGCACATTATGCAAATTTTGCAACTAATACGTTTGATCAATAGATGCTACTTTCACCCCGTGAGTAACCTGACATTTGCAGCTTCGCATTGACTTACCTCATTGCTTGAAAAAAATTAGCTTTGTGTTTACTGTTCTAGAAATATACAGGAAAATAGCAAATATTTACATGCCAGAGAATTTGGCATTTTTACAAAAAATATGATAATTTTGCTGCTGATAATTATATTATATATATTATTTTATATTCTAATAATTATTATAAATAAATAAATATAATTTGTGTTAATTAACTAATTGACTATTTGACTCTTTGGATTCCGGGGGCCAGAGGAGCATCTGCCATTTATAGTGGGGCCCAAAGAACGTTCAGCCCTGGGGCCCAGTGGAGGTTCATCCGGCCTTGAGCTGCTTCAGGTCCCAAACCGGCCCCGGGGCCACTTCTCCCAGCTTCGGGTCCCAAACCGGCCCCGGGGCCACTTCTCCCAGCTTCGGGTCCCAAACTGGCCCCGGGGCCACTTCTCCCAGCTTCGGGTCTCAAACTGGCCCCGGGGCCACTTCTCCCAGCTTCGGGTCCCAAACCGGCCCCGGGGCCACTTCTCCCAGCTTCGGGTCTCAAACTGGCCGCGGGGCCACTTCTCCCAGCTTCGGGTCCCAAACTGGCCCCGGGGCCACTTCTCCCAGCTTCGGGTCCCAAACTGGCCCCGGGGCCACTTCTCCCAGCTTCGGGTCTCAAACTGGCCCCGGGGCCACTTCTCCCAGCTTCAGAAATCCTCCAGATAAACACGATAAAACAAATTAATACAATAATAATAAAAGCAAAGATTTAAAAATGTTGTTTTCAATTTTTCCCAGTGGTGGGAGGGGCCTTGTGACGTCAGCAACAGGTGGCTCCATCCTGGTGCTGCAGCTTGTCCTCACGCAGCCGCTGCGCATGCACGCGGCTCAGTACGTCCCCGTGTCCTCGCCTCGCGCGCACGCAGAAGCGGAGCTGCCGCACGAGACCACTGCAGCACGACACGGCGCGTGCACCGCAACGTACATCAAACAGTAACGGAAGAAGAAAAAGGAGAGAAGGTGTGAAGACACAGAGGAACAGACAAAGGAACAGACAGAGCAACAGACAGAGCAACAGACAGAGGAACAGACAGAGGAACAGACAGAGGAACAGACAGAGCAACAGACAGAGCAACAGACAGAGGAACAGACAGCAACAGACAGAGCAACAGACACTGTGACGTCCTCTGGTAAGAACATGTTCATATCTTTTCTCTGTGATGTTAAACGACTCAGTGTAAAGATCAGTTGTAACAGATGAAAATGGAGGAAATGTTGAATTAATGATGAGTGAATGTCAACAACACAACACAACACAACACAACACAACACAGCTCAATGTGTTGATTTCAGGTTGAATCTTCGTCAGTTTGAATGATTTGATGTTTGACAGTCATCACCAGACTCTTTAGGACCGTTATCTTTAGTCCTGATCATGAAGCTGCTGCTGCTGTTTGTGTTTTTACTCTGGAAACTAAGTTACACATGTTCATTCTAATCTCTGAATAAATGATAATAGTTAAGTCAATGAATATATTTGCATTTTAAATTCAGTTTCAGCTTCACTTGGACTTCACCGAACACACACTCCAACACAAGACACATTAAAACACATGTAAAAAATATAACATAACAAGGGAGCAACTATTTTCAGTGCGTGTTGTTTTTATTTATTGTGTCTTCCAGCTGTTGGTTTGAGTCTCAGCTGATCAGAGAGAGTCTCACAAAGTGACATGTTGATGGTTCTCCTGTCACTGTCATGGTTTCTGCACACGCTTCATCCAGTGAATGATTGTGTTTCCTGCGGCAGTTTGACCGACCAGTGAATCACATGTCTGTGCTGCTGCCTCGTCATCAAACCATAGATCAATACTAACCACTGACAGTGTCTGTGAGCAGGCGTGAGAGGAGGAGGGACTGTTTACGTCCGAGCTGCGTCGATGTGTCACCCAGTCGAGGTCAGTTCATAGTTACTGTGTCCGATGTGAATGTGGTTCTCAGCAGGTGTGATCTTATTTTTATCTTCACCATCGAGCTCAATGAAATCTGTGAAAGTCCTAGTTTGACTCCAACGTTTTGTGTCAGGACAGATGGTCATAGTGTGTTTGCACATCATGAAGATGCTGTGTTGAAAGTGTTAGAGAGGATCAGAGAGTAATGTGTGAGCTTCATGGTTCACATAGAGAATAGAACAGCCCAGAGGAAAGTGACCATCTGACTCAGTCCTGTCTCGTTCTCATCGCCCTCGTAGAAACTTTGAAGGTCAAGTCAGCTCCTCTCAGGTTTGTTTCCACAGTTTTAAAGTTCTCGGTGGATCTGCAGACGTGAAGTTAACACAGTGATGCATGGTGCTGCTCAGTGTTTCTGGAACAGGCTATTTTCATAGACTGTAAACAAAGATGGACGTCTCCATTTACTTAGAAACGAAGCTAACCTGTCCTGGGCAGTGTAATGTCAACGATTCAGGGACTAAATCATTTTGTGTGGCATGCGACGTCCTGTCGTCATCAGCTACGTGGGCTGCGTCTCCCTATACTCGACACTGATTGGTCGTGTGTCGGGCTTGAATGAAGTCGTTCATTTGGTTGCCATGAAAATATCCTTGTGTTTTTACTACCAGCTAAATGAACGTCCTCGTCGTTCAAACTTTATTTCTTCAGAGGTAAAGAAATGTGCTCTGGATCGTGGTCCGAGGAACCGTTCACACCCGATCTCGTGTTCAGACTAAACTGAAAAGTCTGAGGTTCTGAACCCAACCAGGTGTGAAATGATGATAATGAACGTGGACAATGAGCTGTGAAGGGAACAAGAAGAGCAGTGACCTGAGACGCGTGTGAATCCCTGGACGTGTTGAAATACGAGGAGGGAAATTCTGTTCTTCAAAAAGACGTGTTCCTGTGGACATTGAACACCTCCCTCCTGCTTGTGTCGTTATGAGGATACTGATGATGTCTTTCTTGTTCCATTGCTTTCTATCTGCTTTCTGCAGTTACACTTTCTTAGAGGAGAGTTCGGATGTTTATTTCTTTGGGGGAAACGCTGCAGTGACGTAAGACTGATGTGGACAAACAGCTGAGACGAGAGCGACTGGCCTCAGTTTGGTTTGTGTCCCTCACGTCTCGTACTTCCCAACATGTCAGTGGATTAACTCCGCCTCCTCCCAGTCTGAACACCTCTGTGACACTTCAGATTCCCACGCTCACGACTCGGCTCGGTCGTTACTCTGTTAGTGTGACTGTGGTTTTTCCCAGTTTGAAAACTAAAGAAAACAAAGCTTTGCTATTGTGCTAATGAGCCGAGTCTGAGTCATATGTTGGTTTCTGCAGTGATTCTTCATGTACATGTTAATTAGATGTGTTTTATTACTGCGGGTGAATATTCCCACAGGCTGAAGGAGACTGAACAGTGAAAAGTAATTAAAACATCCTCTGATATGAAGGTTTTCTCTTCTCACTGAGGCTGTGATGTGTTTGTGATGGTGACAATACATAATGAGCCGTTTAATAAATAAATCAACATGTTGCTTTGGTTCTAATTAATCTGCCATGACTCATTTACATCACTGCTGATACACATGCTCCTTCATAACGTGTGTTCAGACAAGCAGACGTCACATGAGGAAAAACTCGTCATTATTGACGAGACAATGAATAGAAAATGTATTTGGTTTTATTATCAAACTCAGATTTGACCTCAACCAAGGAGGTTTCTCGTCTGTTTGCTGGTTTGTTGACAGGTTTACACCAAAACCTCCAGGCAGCTGAAACCTGGTGGAAGTGGAACGGGGCAGGAGGCAGATCCAGAATAATCTGCGAATAATTCATGGATCTTGATGAAAAGATCCGGCACATTTAGACGACTGGTATCTATGAGTTTGTGAAATCTGGTGCAGCCTGATGGAACTGAAAGGGACAGCTGGGCCTTGGCAGAGGTTTGAACTCTAGTGAAGGACGTTTGAGTTGAGGATAAGGTCAGTTGTCAGAATATTGAATATAAAAGTAGTCAGTGTGAACAAGTGTCCTGGTGGTGACTTTGCAACTCGTCTGTGAGACATATGTTCACGTTGGATAATTCTGTAAAACCCTGGATTGTGTTCAGTGCGTGTTTCTGAAAGATCAGGGCCAACACTGCATTATTCACTCCTGCATGCTGAGCACAATATGATATCAGCGCGTGGGGATTAATCGTGGTCAGGAAACTGAAACTGTGATCGTGATGAACATAGTTTGGTTTTGAGTCTGAGATCAGAGTCTTTCTGGACACGAATCATTTTTCATTAACAAAAACCTTGTTGGGTTGAAAATATTTTCTTGTTTCCATTAAAACTTCATAAAGTTTGAAGACGAAGCCATTTTGTTCCCACACAGAAAGTCTTCCACCAGCACAGGCCTGGTACAGTTGGTGTAGTGAGTGAACAGCAGAGAGCTGAGTGGTCTGGAAACAGAGGCCGTATTGTTTTATGTGCTCTGTCTCCCTGAGCTCTGACCCTCTCTCCATCCATCTGTCTACACTATCTCTCTTTTATTACCCAGAGGCCTGAACACACACACACACACACACACACACACACACACACACACACACACACACACACACACACACACACACACACACACACACACACACACACACACACACACACACACACACAGTGTACCTGCTTGTTCATGTCTACATTGTGTGACTG
Organism: Hippoglossus stenolepis; assembly: GCF_022539355.2. Classification (NCBI taxonomy): domain Eukaryota; kingdom Metazoa; phylum Chordata; class Actinopteri; order Pleuronectiformes; family Pleuronectidae; genus Hippoglossus; species Hippoglossus stenolepis. The sequence continues at coordinate 1,999,040 of NC_061486.1, read as the reverse complement.
CTGTATTCTGTGTTTCTTTGTTTGTACCATTGGTTTAGTTTAATAATAATTGTGTTCAATATTCGTTAGTATTTTTTTTTTTGTATTGTTTTGTTCAACCGACTTTCTGAAACCTAAAGAGATTAAATGTGATCAAATAGAGTTTGAGAAGCTGCAGCCACAGAAGATTTCTGCACCATTTTCTTGAGCTCCTCAAAGTTTGGTTGGATCTGGATCAGGAGGCAAAGTTTCAACATTTTCTTTGATTCCTCAGAATAATTCATTGATCTTGATGAAAGTAATCAGGTTTATTCAGAGGACGGATCTGTCACCTGTTGAGTGTTGGTGGAGGTTTGAGCTCCACTGAGAGATATTCTAGTTGTCGATGAATTTTCTAATTTCCTTCATTCGACTAATGCATTTATATATATATATAGTTTATATTGATGAAGATATTTTCAGGTACAAGCTTCCTGAGGCTGTGGTGGTGACTTCATTCTGAGTTGAGATAAATACTGATGAATCCATCATATCTGAACAGTTACAGATAGTTTGTAATGTAAAGAAACAACATGTGCACGTATCTGTATCAGGGGCAACTCAACTCTCCTGCCTCCAGTCATCCTTTCCTTTCTCCTCCGTTTCCTTGCATCATATTTTACACTGAGAAACAGATGAATTCCCATTTTCTCTGCAGCCTCCAGCTCTGTGTTCTGCTTCTTTCATCATCACCAGCCCTCGGCCAGCTCCACCGGTTCAGTCTGGGTCCAATCACACTCAGATCCAGGATCTGCTGCTGAGCGGCTCAGAACAAGCTGCCTGTTCTTCTAGCTGCTTATGTTATTTCACGTGCAAAGCTTTTTTATCCACTGCAGTTCCAATAAGATGCCAGATTTTTCCTCTATACTAAACAATATATTTAATATCTCCTCTACATTCCCACACTTCTGTCTCAGCACTGACCTGCTTCACATTCATACATCTAATAGTCTATTTCCCCAAGAGGATCATTCAAGTTTAATAGGTGCATATTCACATCCTGAAACCACAGCTGAGCCGTGGCTGCTGTGAAACGCTCCAGACAGTCTGTGGATTCCTGCTCGTGTCCTGCATGTGTCACGAGCTGCTGCTGGACGAGAGTTAAAGCTCCACCTGGATCAGGAACTGTCTCGTCTTCTGCTGCCAAGTTAATCCTGTTTGCTCCATTTACATTTAGTTGTTTCCACATTGTTGTTATTTTCCCTCCGTGTCCTGAGACGACTGCAGCGAGGTGGAGACTGAGGTGAACACGTTAGAAATATGTGCTATCATAAAAACACACAGATGCAGGCACATAAGCAGGGGGTGATTATTGAAGATGTGTTATGTCCTGCATAATGTTATGTCCTGCGTCTCCTGCTGCTTCATATGGGAAAGGAAAAGTACCTAATAAAATGGTCACTCAGTGTAGACTTGTGCAGTGGATGTCATAAATGTTCAGTGCCCAAGTCCAACTTTCACATTGATCATGGATTTGGAGCGTTTCCATGGTGATTAATTGTATGTAGCCTATTTTCTATCCTGTTATTACGACAATGAATCAGATGCACGACAACGATGAAAACATCTCAACATGATTATTATAAGAGGAGACTCGAAGGCTTTTCTTTCCAAGCAGTCGAACATCTTTCTGGATCAGAAGAAGAACCGGGGGGTTGCACGAGTCTCGCTCTGCATCAGCCTCTGAACGCTGCGAGGGAAACGACCCCAAAGTCTCCAGTTGTACTCACAGTCCTGTGGAGTTCTAATTTTATTCCTGGCGTGGATACGAGGCTCTCGCTGATCCTGCCAGATGTAATGGAGGCGAGCAGACGAGTGAAACATGACAGACTGCTAACCTTTCTCTGCTCAGCTCAGCGAGATGAAGATGAACGACGGCTCGGCTGCAGATCCTCTGAGGGTTTGAAAGTCGTGTTCAGAGCCACGTCAGTGTTTCATGGTGCCACAGTGCTGGAGGATAATCATCCAAGACGCCCAGGGGGCACGTTGGATTTCTTTGTTAATTCTTTCTGATAAAATATTGAAAAAAGGACTGATCGTGGATTTGTAATTCGTGTCCATGTGGTTCTCAGAGTTGGTGCATTGCAGTTGTCGAGCTGCTGAGTGGACGTCTGTGAAGCCACAAAGCTGCTTCTGATAATATCATCTGGCACTTGTAGGATCAACTTTTAATATCGCATAAAACAACACTTCCAGAACTATTTCCAAATTCATAACGACTACTTAAAGTGGCGATAAATCGTGTGTGTGTGTGTGTGTGTGTGTGTGTGTGTGTGTGTGTGTGTGTGTGTGTGTGTGTGTGTGTGTGTGTGTGTGTGTGTGTGTGTGTGTGTGTGTGTGTGTGCGTGTGCGTGCAGTCTAGTGTTCATATCACAGCTGGTTGGATCCAGATAATTCCTGCTGAACAACTCTTTATTCTCCATAATGAATCTATGTTGTATATAGTCTGAGGAGGCAGCTCGTGTTGATCTTTACGTTCACTCGGCACAAAGTGAAATAAGAGCAGTTAGAAGCACTGTAAGTTATTACTGCTATAAAAAGTCTTTAACCAACCTACATACGGTGGATTTAGATGGATCTGTGTGTCGCAGCCCTCGGTGATGAATTCATGTTTCATGTTTGACCCACATTGTCAAGTCCTTGGTCTCAGCGGAGGAGGAAGACGGACTTTGTTCACTAAGGACTTTCTCAACAATCTGTGCTTTTGGAAAAGTAGAACGAGGCTCGAGCAAACTGGGACAGTCAACTTGTTGTCTCCAATCGAATGTGAATTGTGACAGTTTACCTCTTAAATATTTAATCAACTATCCAAATTGTTGCAGATTGATTTTCTGCTAAAGCTGACAAATCAATTTAGCTCTAGGATGTCCAGAGAGCAACGAATAATGTGTTTGTGTCCTCGTGGGAGGGGAATGTACAGTGGACGGTTAATGTTCTGAATATCAACTCTTTTTAATCCCTCTGCATCACAGATGAAATAATGTTGTGTATCTATCTCAGGTTTATGAAGTTCATGTACTTTGTGTACTGTCCCTCCATGAAAAGGCCCATATGGCATCTGTTGGGATCAGAGCCGTGTCGGACTCGGACTCTGACTCTTGACTCTGACTCTGACTCTCAGCTGCGTCATGCTACTCCTGTGAGGCTGTCGCTGTTCACTGGTCTCAACTGTTCACTTCAACGAGCCGCTGCCTCTTGTGTCTCTGTTCTGTGAGAGGAGAGGAAGAGTACATTCATACATCATGTTTTAAATCTGAATCTGATCCTGACATGAAAAGCTGTGTTCAGAGATCAAAGCCTTGATGGTGACATGTGGATTCCTTGATGTTTTCTCAGTGAATTCTGGGTAAAGTTATGGATCTCAGAAAAGACATACTATGCTGTTTCACTGTTTCCCTTTGCTCTCTCCTTTAAACTCCTTCTTTGTTGATATATGTCGGCAGGTTTTCTTGTTGCCCTGCTCTCCATGGGGGTTAGATGTCGCCGTGCAGCGGTGCAGGAGCTGAGCTCAAGGGCACTTCAGCAGACAGGAAGTGAAGACTGAAACTCGGTTCCTCAAGTGCAGGTACGATGCAGCTCTTTTCTTTATAACCTCCAACAAGGAGGTCGTGTTTTTATCTGTGTTTATTTGTTTGTTAGCAGGATTACGCAAAACACACTCAACGGATTCCCATTGGATTTTGTGTAGGGTTGAGATGTTTTCACTTTATCTTTAACATTGTGGGACAAGATGTTTTTCAACATTTTCACAATTTCCCACTGAATAATTCATGGGGACATGTTTAGTTTTTATTAGTGTGAGCGATTTGGTTCAGCTTGATTTCATTTGAGGCGACTGTTGGTCCTTGGTGGAGGTTTGTGCTCTCTGAGTTTTTAGTTTTCGTTCTAGTTTCGTTATGTAAAGATTATAAAAGTGATCTTTGAAATGTGATCCATCTCGACGTAGGCTGCTGTACATCAGGTTTTTGAAGATTTGAATCATTGCTCATATAATACACCCACAGACAGCAGCAGTAACATCCAGCTGAAGCTGCTGACGCTTCGAACCTGCTGCAGTTTTCACCAGTAGACGAAACGAGGAACAAAGCACCACCAGACGTTCAGAAGACAAAACAACTGAGATCAGCTTTAAATCACACATCTACAACATTTAATACCTGTTCAACTCATGATATTTGTAGGCACTTAAATGATCTGACCAGTTCCCAGGCTTGTGTTTGACGTCCGGCATAAATCAGATCTGTTCACTAGCCATTGAACATTTTTATCCGTGTAGTGTCACTGTAGATTAAAGTCCCTGAAGCTGATACACTGTGGGTGAACAGAAAAGCTGGAGGACTCAGCTGACCAGTGTCCAGACATGTAGGTTGATGTCGAGCTCCAGAAGGAGTTCAGAGAGCAGGAGGGACACAGACTGATGGAAGGAAGACAAACTGAGGTTCAGACAGTTAGCTGAGAGAGATGAAGCTGAAATAGAGAAAACAGACCAATAGACAGAGAGAGAATGAAGGGATAGATTTGTAGACTGAGGAAAAAGAAAAGAGGAATCATTCTGCATTTCTCCACCTTGTTCTATGTTTGTCTGTGTCCACTTCATGGAAACTTTCTCTGCCTACATATTCAAAATGCAGCCTCCTTTACCCTCCGGAGCTCAGAGAGTGGTTAACGTGTTCCACTGCTTCTTCACATCATCACCTGTCACAGCTCGGAGCCCCTGTCAGGGCGGTAGTTTGTTATTCAGGGTCACTTTGGGTCTTGGTGGGGATGTGAGCTCTATAAAGTGCTTTTCTAGAAACGGTGAAATGTATTTGAAAAGGAATCAGCTTCTACCACAGGCTCCAGCTGTTCATTCATCACAGACATAAAATTAATTTGGATGTTGATCTGTCTCATCATTTTTATTTTCTGTTTTTGTTTATCTCCCTCGTTCTGTATTTTATGTGTCTCTCAGAGACGTGATGTTGTCGTGTGCTCGCTCTAAACTGAACCGTCTGGTTTTATGATTTAATACATAACAGCTTTGATGACGCCTGATGGGTAATTTCTCTCTCAAGTTTCTCCAGTCTCCTTCTTTCATCGCTCCATCTGCTTCTTTCTTCTTTGCACCACCTCCCTTCATCCTGCTCCCAGCATGGAGAACAGATCTGATGTCATGGTTGCCATGGCAGCCCTGTGACGACTGGCATGGTTGAATCGGCCTGGTCGTCAAATGAACAAAGAAACTAATATATTGGGTTATATTCGAATATGATTCAGTTTGAATTAAATATCATATACTACAATTTTATTATGATTATATTATTTATTATTTTACACAAGAGAATATAACAGATTCAGAGAGGGTTTGATTTACATGGATTTGGATGAAACTGCAAACTGGTCCATGAAATAAAGAATAAAGCAGAAGAGGTTTCACCAAAACTACTGCAAAAGTCAAGTTTGCATGTTGTGTTACTGTCGGCAACAGTGATAGTGGTGACTATTTAGAACTGTTTAACTTTATTACACTTAAGTCCCAACTTGATTATCTATTGAATAAATGGGTCGGGTCTCCTGACTGAGTGTTGTAAGCTTCAACAGACCTGACACATGTTCACATGTTCAGTGTTTCCTGAGACGCTGTGAAGTGACCTGCTGCCGCCGATGCTTCAGTCTGTCATAATCACCTCAGGGGTCGAGAATCAGAGGGTTGCATCTGCGTGGTTTGATATAAATACGATATTTCTAATAGTTTTTTAACCCAACCCCCTCATTGTCTCTCAGAGGTTCCTGAGCCTTAGTTTAGAAAACATTGAGTTAAAACAAACGTCAGTGTTGTAAAACACTTGATAATCTGTGCTGAACTCATACATCCTGCAGCTTAGCATCAAACCAGTTCACACGGGCCAGTCCAGTGTGTTTAATGGAGCGTGTGCATGAAGCTGTTAATCTGACCTCTTTGTTCTAAACTCACTGTCGAAAGCTGTTGTTGTTGTTGGTCCGACATTAATCCTCACATCTGGATCTGCAGCACATCAGCATCACCATGAGTGGAGATACAGAAACAAAGAGGCTTTACAGCTCTGACCTGAGAGCAAGTGAACATGATGGTGTTGTGTGTTTGTCTGAGACATGTTAGTAACACACAGGTTGTTATGATGTGTAACCCAAGGTGTGTTGTTGCCTGATGCAGTGGCTGGTTGCTCTGTGGGTTTCGGTTCAGTGGATCAGTGGAGCTGTTACACAACTGTTATTGTTAAACCTCTTTTGGAGAAATATCATTTCAAATGATGACCTCCTTCAAGGGGTCGTGTTTCCGTCTCTTTCTGTTTGTTAGTTTGCAGGATAAAGCAAAAATTACTCCATGAAAACATAAAATGTCAAATAATGTGTGATAGCTTCTATTGTCCAACCAATCAGGTCCTCCGTGGTTTGAAGTTTGAATATAAAAGATAATACACAAATGACTTAAACGATTAATACATTATCATAAGTGATTTCCTATAGATTGAGAGTCGAGTCCAGGATTTCGTTTCTGTTCACTCACTGACTCACTTTATGGTTTGTTAAGTTGCTTTACAGTCTGATGATATTATGGGATTACTGGGGTCAGAGGTCAGGTCACTCTGGACATGGAGAGACCATATTGTTTGTATAGACATGGATCACTGTCAGTATTTGTATTTTCTGGGTCAGTTTAAGCAGGTCACAGGAATATAACCAGGAACACACTGTGAGACACACACACACACACACACACACACACACACACACACACACACACACACACACACACACACACACACACACACACACACACACTCTCACACTGCTGACTCTAGTTTTCCTATGAAAACATTATAAAAACATTTTTAAATTAAATTGCTAATTGAAATGTTCTCCTCTCCCTGTAGGTGTGGCCCCAGAGTCCTGTCTTCTTTTCCTCTTCTCTCTGTTCCCTTCTTCATCCTGCTCCTCTCTCTCTCTCTCTCTCTCTCTCTCTCTCTCTCTCTCTCTCTCTCTCTCTCTCTCCCTCTCTCCCTCTCTCTGTGTGATGCCGGGCCGTGGGGGGGGTGAATGCCCGTGACCAGACTGAAGCTGGGGAAGCTAAAGGTGGTGCGGCGGCAGCTGCTGCAAAGGTAAAACATTTCCCCTTCACCTTCGGTCACTGATGGTAGTTACACTTTTCTGAGGTTGTTAGTTGCTGTGGAAACGGTTGCTGTCACTATGAGTTATAGCATTCAGCAGTAAGTCATTTGTATTATTAGAAGTGTCCAGAGTCATTCTCGTCTCTGTTCAGTCAGAGAAACGTCTCAATGCTTTTCTGTTGCTGATGTTTATTAAATTGTCTGATTTCTAATATGCTGTAATCAGGTATGAACACCAGCCGTTTGTCTCCTGTCTCGCCGGCCTCTACGGTTGCCAATGGAGACGATACCAAAGAGTCTGGGCGCAACCAGGAGAGTGCTGCTGCAGCAAGGTACACACACACACACACACACACACACACACACACACACACACACACACACACACACACACACACACACACACACACACACACACACACACACACACACACACACACTACAGAGTGTGTGGAGTTTGCTGATCGTGCACAGTTTAGATTCCCTGACCAGTTTTCCTCTCTCTGCTGACTCCACTGCTTCTGTCTGAAAATCGATCACATCCAGTATATCGGTGTTTCCTCTGTCAGCTGATACCAAAATATACTGCTTCCATATGCACTGTGTCATATGACTGAGTCCTGCTGTATCTGTCAGGTTGTGTAGAATCAGCAAGTTGCTGCTTTGCTTCTAATTGTGACCATAGATCCTAGATTTCTGAATTAATCAGGTTTGTGTTTGTGTGAGGAAACTTCACTTTTACCAGAAAGATTCTCTTAATAAGTATATAGAACATTTGTTGAGACAGAAATGATGTGTGTGTCCTTGTTTCACTGTGTGTGTGTGTGTGTGTGTGTGTGTGTGTGTGTGTGTGTGTGTGTGTGTGTGTGTGTGTGTGTGTGTGTGTGTGTGTGTGTGTGTGTGTGTGTGTGTGTGTGTGTGTGTGTGTGTGTGTGTGTTGCAGGTGGAGTGTGGCAGTTTTGGCCTCCTGATCCTCACCTTCTTCCTGAGTTTTGTGTTCCTCTATTTCTGGAGTGAAGCTCAGAACGACTACAACGACTTTGACTGGTGAGTCTCACAAGACACACACACACACACACACACACACACACACACACACACACACACACACACACACACACTGTAAACTGCTCATGTTAACAATGAATGAATTAAATTAGATTCCCAGTATTAAACTGGCGTCTTCCTCTGTCTCAGGTTTAACTTTGGGACTCTGGGCTTCTGGTTCCCCTGGTCACTGGTCCTGCTGGTTGTTGCTGCTGCTCTCTTCACATACATCGCTCTACTGCTGGTAAGTATAATCGTATTATAGAAGCTGTAGCTTTGTTACAGAGGTTAGGTAATGTCATTTTTATATCAAGGGTTGGCAGTTAAAATCCCTGGATGTGCTTAGAACTGTGTGTGGATGGAAAACACCCAAACTAGGACGTTGTGAGCCAACACCTCGAAGGATCAGTCAGATTTCCCTTTATGTTTTATTTATCTTAAAACAGTGTTTGAATATGTGAAAGTGCATTTCAGCCTCTCGTGTCTCTCAGCACTTTGTTTGATATGTTATATGTTTTATATCATGAAAGATGAATTGAAGGAAAATCAGCATCAACAGTTTATTCTCTAATCAGAGATGATAATTATAATTAAGTAATTATAAATAAACTTTATTTATAATATACCTTTCAAATAACAGGTACAAGTGCTAGCTTGCATAAAAACAAATACAAGTTTAAACAAGTTCATGCAGGAGAAAATGGGACACAAAACATCTCATTTAAAGACATGTAATCTGCTCAGGCATTTTAATACATTAATGAAACTTATTAAATGATGCTTAGTTAAATTCTGGACAGATCGTGTTTTATTGGTGAGTGAATAAAGTTTCTTGTAGGAAAGTGAAGCATCTTCCTGTAAAAGTTTTGAACGACCATCTTTGTTCAGGTGTTGGCGGTGTGTCTGCTCACTGAGGGTCAGAGACTTTACCTCCACTGGAGCCACAAGGTAAACACACACACTGAAGACATCAACACACTTGTTCTTCACCTTCTTATAACTTGCATCTCCTCGTCCTCCCCAGACGGGCATTGTGGTGACGTTGGCGTTCACCGTCACAGCCACGGCCATCCTGTCTGACCTCTGGAGCAAAGAATGGAAGACTCTGCTCCTCTCCCTGCAGGTGAGCTGATCCCGTCCAACCAGCCAATCACAGCAGAGAGTTACACCAGGTTGTATTTCATTTTAACCAACCCCTCATTCTCCTCTTTGTAACCACTCAGGTGACGGCACCTTTCCTCCATGTGGCTGCAGTCTCACTAATGGCGATTCTCTCGTGGCCGATAGCGTTACACTTCTTCCGCATGAACAGGAAAGGTGAGCGAGCTGATGAGTTTGAGTCTACGCAGGTTTTTGAAATGTGGGTAAACCAAAGAATGACTCCTATCCCATTGCCATTAGCGGAGTTTTGCCTGTTTCGCTTTTTCCTCCATGTTTGATGTCACAAACTTTGTTCTGATCCAACTGTCCATCATGATACTTGATGTTCTAGATGTTCTAGAGAACTATGGGGAGCTCCCTTGTTGACGTGCCGCAGTAAGAGGAGGAAAGAAAAGGGCTGAAGTCCTTTTTTAAAATCACATATTGTCTTATCTCTTGGAGACAGTGAAGGTTTTCTGCTCTCAAAGCTTCTCAACAGCACTGAGCTGCTCCACCTGTCGGGAATACAGCTATTCAGAAATCAAACACACCCCTCAGCAGCGTGACACCGTGTCAGGCTCCTGTCATCCTCCTCTCTCCCTCTGCACTTCCTCTTAACAGAAAATCCATGTTTCTCATCTTGTCTTCATCTCTCTGGTGCTTCCTGTCTCCTCTTCCTCTCTTCATCACTCTGCTCTTTCTTTGCTCTCTGGATCGTTCTGACCTCTTTTCTTGCTGCTGCGGTCTTTCTCTCTTTACTCGTCTTCTGCTCACTCGGTCTTTCTTGGCTTTGTGTCTGTCGGCCCTGTTCTCTCCACTGAATGGCTTTGACCTCTGCGTCTCTGCGTCTCTCTTCTCTCTTGGTCTCCATGGGTACTGTCCCTGGTTGCCATGGGGATTCAGTGGGTAATGCTGAGTCATGTCGAGGGTCTTTCCTGGCAGGGGAGGGGAGAGAGAGAGAGAAGCATAGGATGGAATAAAACTCTGTTCTTCTGTAATAAGATAAACTCTGGCCTGCATGTTTAGTTTTGTAGTTTTAATTTAATCGATGCACTTTCTGGTATTTAGATGTGTGCTATCAGACAACCAAAGGCTGCTCAAACGTGATTGGTCATAATAGAAACAGAAACTAGACGGCATCCAGCCCCAAAACCATGTCCCTCAGATGTTGTAGAGATCTTTACTGCACAGACTCTGACTCCAAATAACATCAGTGCAAGATGGCAGCGTTTGTATCCGGGCCTTTTCATTTCATGACAGTGGGAGGAAGTGATGACACGTCGTCCATCTTTATTCACAGTCTATGGTCTGTGCTGAGTTGTGCTTTCTCTCTCTGAGCAGGAAGAGTCTGGACAAAGAGCGTGTGCAGATATTTCAAACCGAGCACAACTCTCTTGCTTTCAATGATCTGTTGACCGGCAGCAGGTTGAATCAAAGAGACATTTATTTATTCCAATAACTGTTGCACTGATCAGACATGAGGCTTCTTATTCTTTATAAAACAAGCTTCTAAAAAGTCCCGTTTCCCGTTTCAACACTGGATCAAACCAGTAATTCTGGTGAAAATACAACTGTAAAAGTCTTAGTTCGGTTTGTCTCAGGTGGATTCACTCTGTCACCAGACGGTCGTCGTTCTGCCTGTTTCCCATATGGCTCCAGTTCAGCCCCAGACCTCCATGTTGATCCGATCAGGAAAGATTTACTGTATATTAAACCGATTAAGTTCCGGTATCGACACTCGGACAGTCCTGTAGCTCTTGGGTCAGAGAGAGGCTCCGGTGTGTTGTAGGTCTACTGCAGATAAACTAGTGCCTGGAATAAGAAAAGCTAAATATCTGTGTTGAACTGGTACAAATAATGACACTGTGCTGTTAAACTTTATACTAACAACTCAATAACCAGACTGTCACTAATCCTCCACTGTGCTTCAGGCCCTAAACTGAGTTGTTCAGGCTTCTGCTGTTTGATTCCATCATAAGGTTTTGTAAGTATTTAAAGTCTGTGTTGTGTAATACCAGCGTCTTTGTGTTGTTGTTTTCCTCAGGGCGTCAGGTGGCCGTCCTGGGTCTGTACCTGTCTGTGCTGTTCTGTCTGTACCTGGTTCCTCTGGGAATGTACTCGCCCTGCATCAAAGAGGCAGGGACACTGGGACCAGCTCCAAAACTAATCGGACACAGAGGAGCTCCAATGGTGAGACTGAACCGAATTCTGTTTTTACTCCTCTTTCTACTGTCGGACATCTTTTCTGTTGGTTATGATCATGTTTAATCAGCGTGTATGTATGTTGTCTGTACATATTATTCATGTGCTTTGTTATTCATCAGACTGGGATTGTTCTTCCTCTTCTTCTGTGTGTAGCTGGCTCCAGAAAATACTGTGATGTCGTTCGAGAAGGCAGTGGAAGCTGGAGGAGAAGGACTGGAGACCGACGTCACCATCAGGTACCAACTCCTCTCGTGTGTGTGTGTGTGTGTGTGTGTGTGTGTGTGTGTGTGTGTGTGTGTGTGTGTGTGTGTGTGTGTGTGTGTGTGTGTGTGTGTGTGTGTGTGTGTGTGTGTGTGTGTGTTTGTGTGTGTGTGAGTTGTGCGTCCTTCTGAGAGACACTTTCACTTCAGTGGCTGTTGTAGCTTTATGATTCATCCCTCGGTTCAAGCACAACTGTTTCCCACACATCACAAGCTCTGAATGTTAATGTGACAAGAAAACTCCACAAAGTCCATAATGTTCTCACAGGCCTGAAAGACACTGGTGCTTTCTGTTGTTGGATTATAGAAGCTACGGACACAAAAAAGTAGTTTGTCATCTGTTAAAGGTAAAAGTACATCGCTGAGATAATCCCACCTGGTCACAACGACAACAAATATATACTTCAACTATTCTATGAAGTAACTTTTAATATCACTTCTTCTCTGTAAAGATCATGAAATATATTTCCTGTACCTTTAGGCAACATGGATCAAACCCAGGAGTTTAAACTCTGATTAAAAACAGGCCTGCAGCAGTGAATGTCCCTTGATTCATGACTAATGGATCAAATTATTAAAATGCACATTCACAGTTGGGTCAAGTCCTGATTAGCTTCGAGTGAAAGGTCGAATCATTAACAGCGTTCAACATGTTGCTAAAATGTGAACTGAGTCTGTTCCTTGAAGCTAATTATACAGATCAGATGCTCGTGTGCTTTCCTCACCATTAAGGTGATTAGTGCCATGCTAATCCAGTTAGCCGTTAGCCCCCAATTAGCTCACGGCTGGTGAGTTACCATGCTGGAAACAGAAGGATTAGCATTAGCAGATTAGCTAATCTCATGCTGCTCGTGACCCCGATGGAAACCGTGTGTGTGTGTGTGTGTGTGATTGTGTATGTGTGTGTGTGGACCTATTTGTGTGTCTAATGGGCTACGTTTGATGAAAACATGTATTTATAACACAATTGACATGAGCTTTTATCTTAGGTTGTACAAAGTGTAAAGATATGAACCATTTAAAGATTCTCAGAGAAGTGACATCACTCTGTAATGTCCCCTGTCTTACATCCTGTTCCCTCTCTCTCCTAAAACTTCCATCTCCGTCTGCAGTTATGACGGTGTCCCCTTCCTCATGCACGACTCCACCCTCAGGAGAACCACTGACGTAGCCGAGGTTTTCCCAAATCGAACGCACCTCGATGCCTCCATGTTCACCTGGGCCGAGCTACAGCAGCTGAACGCCGGCCACTGGTTCTTATCGGTGAGACAAACACAAACAAACACAATCTGTAGGAGAGAATAAGAGAAACTGGAACCTGACGACTTGTAAACCTGGAAACTCTTATCTTATGAGATATTATGGGTTCCTCTTTATTGCAAACTGACCAACCTACTGTACTTTTACCTTGATGCTGACAGTCTGATTCATTTTACATTTTATATTTTTTTATTATTTACTGAACCTTGAGAGAACAAAGTAAATCTGAAGTTCAAATAAAAACATGGAAATAAATTTGCAGTTTTCACATATTTGTTTTTGGTTGTAATAATTTGAAAGAACACGTTTTGCTTGTTGTCTGTGCAGAGGGATCCATTTGGTACCGCGTGGTCCCTGTCGGAGGTGGACCGCTCGCAGGCCCAGAACCAGTCTGTTCCCTCACTGGCCCAGTTCCTGGAGGTAGCAGCTCGTAGTGGCAGGCTGGTAATGTTTGACCTGCGTAGGCCACCGTACGGACATCCCTGCAGGGATTCATACATCAACACCACGCTGCAGGTGGTGCAGGCCCACATCAACTCCTCACAGGTAACGGGGCAGACATTTAATATATTAAACCCAAAGACAAAGAATTGTATTATAGAATATGTTTGTTTGTTGGTTTTCATATTGTTCACGTGTGCTGACAACATAATTAATATGTTTGTGTGTGTGTGTGTGTGTGTGTGTGTGTGTGTGTGTGTGTGTGTGTGTGTGTGTGTGTGTGTGTGTGTGTGTGTGTGTGTGTGTGTGTGTGTGTGTGTGTGTGTGTGTGTAGGTGCTGTGGCTGCCTTCTGAGGACAGGGAGTTGGTTCAGACTCTGGATCCAGAGCTGCAGCAAACATCTGGAGAAAAAGCTTCGATCCAGGAACTGACAGACGGACACATCAGCAGACTGAACCTGCACTACAGCACCATGTCTCAACAACAGATCAGGTGCACGCACACACACACACACACACACACACACACAAATACATTAGATTTCAGTTTGGACTATTTGCACAATTTGGAGAAAACTTTTATTTTAACAGTGTACAAACATTCATTACATTCACACACGAGACATGAGGGGACATTACGTCCTAATTTAGGATCAAATGAAAACATGTCATAGTAAAATGTCAATTTAAAGGTGGATATTTGAATTAGTTTTCAATTTTAAGGTCCAACATTAACCTGATAAATTCCCAGATTAAAAAGAAAAAAGTAAACTGAGTAATTGTCCCTAAATTTAGACAGACGGCTAATTGAAGAAGTCAGTGCGACCACGAAACATCCCAGCTTACACCTGCTGAGAGGACGTGACATTCAAACTGTCTCTGTTGTGACTCCGTCTTCTGGAAGGACATGGAAGTGAGAGGACAGGGAGTTAGAGGCAGAGGACAGGGACATGACAGGAGAGACAGGAGAGAAACAGAGGAGAAGGAAACTACAGTTGTTCAGTGGAGGAGTTTATATGAGAGGAGGTGAGGAGCAGAGACTAAGAAAAGCTGAGGAGTAGAACAAGAGAAAAGAGTGGGAGCTGCTCGTCCATAAACAGAAGATGTGCCACAACAATCTGGAGAGAAACAGGGACTCAGTTTTTAACACAACTCACAGTCCACTGAAATATTTCTCTGTTGATTCATTCAAAACAGGAACATTTCAATAATAATATTAAGAGATAATATTCCTGTTGAACTGTTATTAGAGAATCTATGTCTTTTGTTTGAACGAGTTGTGTTGTTGTTGAATAAGTATTGAACTAAATTAAACAACTGTTAATTTATTTATTTTGCCACCTCGTTCCTATTGAGCCGGGTGGTAACATGACGCCCTCTCTCCCCCCCCCTGCAGTAAATACCAGTCGGTGAACATCAGTACGAACCTGTACGTGATCAGTCAGCCGTGGCTCTACACGCTGGCCTGGTGTGCCGGAGCTCAGTCCGTCACCACCAACTCCATGAGCGTCCTGTCCATCATCAACAAGCCGCTCTTCCTCATGGTGAGGACAATAGTTTAATAATAGTTTCACTCATCTCTGGGTTGAGTTGTTTCTATTTGCTGATTGTGAATGTCTCTTGAAAACAGAGATTGAAACCCTCAGCCGGATTAAATGAGAAATAAATAAATTGCTCTGTGAAGAAAAATTAAAAACATCTGAGAAGGAAGATTAAAAACTGCTCAGTTAAAGCATGTATGTTTTTTCATCTGGTTTATGTGTCAGTAGAAGAGTTTTTATTCTCACACCAGACTGAGCTCAGTGTTGCTGCTCTGATCGTGATCCGCCTCTCGGAGTATTACCGTGGAAACACAGACACGTGCTCCAGGATCAGGTGGGAGGTTCTGTATCGGCCGGAGAATCTCGGCAGCAGATGTCGAGGGTGTTTTAATATTCAGCCGGTGACACGTTAGTTACATAAACGTCCTCAATCTCCACCTGCACGTCTGTGAAGTTTTTTAATCTTCAGCTGCTTTATGATCACAAAACGGAAAAAATGAACGTTCACACTCGTCTGCTCCGAAGAATGTGAGAAGCTTTTGTTTCAGTAAATGAAATTAAATCTTTTTCTCTCCAGACTCCTGAAGAATACAGTCTGATGTGGATTCTGACTGACGCCGTGTCTGCCTTCCTCATCATCGCCATTTTCATATTCCACTGGTGCGTAGACACACACACACACACACACACAGACACACACACACTCTCATAATTAGCTTCCCCTGCTGATTGTAGCGTCTGGTGTCGGGGGGGTGAAGCTGGTCGGGGCGGAGTCATTCTCTTATTATTAATATTTGATCTGAGATGTCTCTGTCGTCACCAAATGTGTTTCTGATCAATGCGCCGGTGGGAATTGAATGAAGGCTGATTTCTTTTTTAACCTTGTACTTTATGTAGTATCGGCCATCGTTTATATCAGTTCTAATATTTCTGTGTGTTTTCATTTCACAGCTCTTGGTTTGAAACCATCCTTTTGTTGTGATACAATAATTTACCACATCTATCTATTTATCTATATGAGAAGCACATGGGATTTATTGTTATTACCTTCACAAAGGAAGTTATGTTTTCATCTAGGTTCATTAGTAAGTTTGCAGGAGTACGCAAAAACTACTCATGACAATGTGTGGAGGCCTGAGAAACAACCAATTCAATTTAGCTTCAGATCCAGGAATCATTAAACTGAGGATATGAAAACAGTGTGAGTGTGAATGTCAATGAGATTCAGTCAGATCAGAACCTTCAGCTTCCACAGATACACACCATCTCTTTTATTATCCCTTTTATACACACACACACACACACACACACACACACACAAACACACACACACACACACACACACACACACACACACACACGTGGACACATCAAAGCAGGTACAAAGCCTCTCATGTTTTAGATAAAACACAGAAACACACCTGGTTATTCTCTGCTCCTCTGATCTGATCTGATGTGCGTGTCTGTCTGTGTGTGTGTGTGTGTTTCTGTTTGTTGTGTGTGTGTCTGTGTGTGTCCCAGGTGGAGAGAGAGAGGCCTGACCTTCTGGTCTGGCAGTCGTCAGACTCAAGAGAACGGACCGTACAGCAAGTTCAGGACGGGTATGAGAATATTCTTCTTCTCTTCACTCTTTGTTGAGCTTGTGTGTCTGTTTTGTGTCATTGTGTGTAAATGAAACACAATAGGATCTGATGCTTGTCCATATTGACGTCAGGATCTCTGGCCTTTGCATGCAATGATTTCCTGCTGTGTGTGTCTGTGTGTTGTTTGTATCAGACTCTTCTGAGGTCATCTGTGTTCGCTGGAGCCCGCTCCACTCTGACCCTCCAGCCGGGGCCCTCGTCTCCCTCCCCCTGGTCTTCAACCCATGACTCCCTGCATGTCAGCCCTGCAGAGCCCTGTCTGAACCCTGTATGCCAGGTGAACCCAGTATGAACCCAGTATGAACCCAGTGTGAACCCAGTGAACCCAGTATGAACCCAGTGTGAACCCTGTATGAACCAGTATGGACCCAGTATGAACCCTGAACCCTGAAGTTTCTGTTTCCTTCAGAAAACTCTCATGAACCCTTTAGAAAGTTCAGCTCTTAATTCGGACCTGGTGTAAACATCTGTCCTGAGTGATGCGATCACACATGTTCAGCCCTGAGTTCAGGTGTGAACGCACCCAGATGTTTGGTGAGATCCAATCACTCCGACCACATCCAGAGGAGGTGTGAGGCGCTCCTCTCTGTGTCTGCACCGCTTCTCACTTGCTCTTACACTGAAACACACCAACACAACGACATCAGACACATCTGGAAACTCACACCAGGTAAAAACCTAATTATGTTTATAATTAAACCAGATTTCCTCTACGGAGACACGAACGATGCAAGTGTTCATTTGCACATAGAGCTGGGGAATGAGATCTGATCACAAGTTGTCACAGGAGACATTTGAACACAAAGGTGTGAACACACGTGCTGAACGCTGTGATCGAGTCTCTCAGGACAGATGTTGACACCAGGTCACAGGGTTTTATCTGAGCTCTGGATTAAAAGACCACGTTTCCCTGCATGAAGCAAATTCAGCATCTTTTTCATCTCATCGTTTCATTTCGAATCTTCTCCTCACTCCTCACGTGTTTCCTGTTACTTTGAATGTGGCCTCTGTTTTACCCACAATGCTCCTTGACAGGTGAAGCTATAAGGTCTGAACCGTTGCTCTTTGCCTCCCTCCGCAGAGCTGAGTGACGTGTGGTCGATCTCCAGCGTCAACATCAGGCCTGATACCCGGAGCACGCCCAGCTCGCCCATCACACCTCACCTGCCCACCATCACAGAGGAGTGACGGAGGGAGAGAGAGAGAGAGAGAGAGAGAGAGAGAGAGAGAGAGAGAGAGGGAGGAAAGATGAGGGAGAAGTACTTCAGAGGGAGTGTTAAAACATGGTTTCATTTCTGAAGCATTTATTGATCAAATTAAACATTCATGAGGAAGCAACAATCAAATCAGACTGAAATTAATTTATTCAACATTTACACTCAAAACCTCAAAAACCACAAAGCATGTGGTTCAGGTTCATTTCGATCTTTACTGAATTGCAAACAGTGGTGGAGGAAGTACTCTTTACTTCAGTTAAAGTACAAAGAAGTAGACATAAATGTAAAAGTACCATATTATCTTTACTACTTGCACAACACAAAGTGCTTTAAATTCAACTAACAACAAAAACATTGACAAAATCAAGTAAGGAAATAAAATAAAGAGGAAATATACTTTGTTACATTCCACCACCGTTGGAGTACGACCTCATCTGATCGAGGTCTTTAAATAAAAGAGAAAGTAAAATGGTGATGTTCACAAATCAAAGTGACCAAGAAAAATGAACAAAATGATTCAGACAAACTCTCGTCTGTCTCCACTTCCTGTGTCGTCCTCCGTCTGTGGGACGAGCTGAGCTGAGCTGAGCTGAGCTGAACTGAACTGAGCTGAAGTGAGCTGAGCTGAGCTGAGCTGAACTGAACTGAGCTGAGCTGAACTGAGCTGAACTGAGCTGAGCTGAGCTGAACTGAGCTGAACTGAGCTGAGCTGAACTGAACTGAGCTGAACTGAGCTGAGCTGAGCTGAGCTGAGCTGAGCTGAACTGAGCTGAACTGAACTGAGCTGAACTGAGCTGAGCTGAGTTGTCGTCAGTGACGGAGCAGAGAGATTCTGGACATGAGTCCAGGAACATCTTCATACTGTAGCGTCATTAGAGCCGCGGCAGTGACCTGACAGTGGACAGTTTAAAACACGAGCCCAGAGGCCGACATGCTTGAGAACATTTTCATCCTTCAACACCAGCTGAGCTCAACAACGCAAGACATCAAAGAAACATAACCTCACACCAACAAAGAAGATATAAACTGCTGTAGACGTGAGTCGCTTTCCCCATCTCGTGTTTCTAAGCTCATAAAAGCCAAATGATGGAGAACGGTGGAGAAGCTCTGAAGCAGTGAAGGCTTCAGAGCAGGAAACGTCTCTGAGTGTCTTCTGTACCTTCTCATGTTCAGCTGTGCAGATCATCAGCTGCATTAGACCAAACCTTGAACCGTGTTTTAGACTAATCAGTGTATGAGTGTCTGGAAGCTGTGTGCGATCTGTACACTGACTGAATGAATGTAAACCAGAGGATAGAGACGCTGTCGTTACTCTTTGTTCGTACTAAAATGAATGTATCATCAGACGGGGCCGTGTTTCTTCATGAGGAACGTTGTGGCCGGGTCGTTTCAGTTTGACTGCAGGTTTGTGCCAAATATAGTTTTAGTTGTTCTGAATAAAGATCATGAGAAGTTGCTTTTGGAAGTTTGACTCTGTCGCCCTTCTGTGCTGCGCTGCCCTGATCGGACCTGGTTTCAGATCTGATCGGACCTGGTTTCAGATCTGATCGGACCTGGTTTCAGATCTGATCCATGGTTTCAGATCTGGATCAATCAGTGAACTGGAAGTCTGAGATTACAAAGAGTTTCTCGTTAATCTTTATCAAACTCGAAACAAATGAGAAATAATTGAACTTGATGACAAGTTACTTTTTATTGAAGATGTATTTGGACAAAAAAATGATTTAATTAGTCAATTATTCAAGTGATGATTGATCAGGATAACGATTTAACACACAACTCACAATTAAACAAATTACACAATAACCTGATGTTATTTCATTTATATCAGTAAAGTCACAACAAGTTAATGTTTCATACAAAAGTGAACTTTTCTCCAGACGAGTCAAAACAAAATCTAACAAACCAACTCAAATACAACACGACACCAAACAACACAAGTTTGCATCAGTCCAGAAAAAACACAACAATCTGAACAACACGAAGGTTTCAGATGAAATCATTGGCACAGTTCAAATCCCAGTGTATTAATTTATGATACAAGTGAAACCTCCAGTGAAAGTTAACGAAGTTTTCATCGTGTGAACTCATTTTTTTAATCTTTCTCACAAGGCAGAGTTTTCACTGACCACAAACACATGAAGGAAAATAAGACAAACGGTGTAAATCTTTATATCACATATATGATTTGATTCAGCACATGAACACGTTACTTCTCTAAATGCTTTAAATCAAATGAAGATAATTGTTACTTACAAGTAGGATTGTATTGTTATTATATTTCTATAGGATTAGAATTTTAAAATAACCTGTTTATCTTTTCAAAGTTAAACATAACACGTGTTGATGGATTTAAACCCACTGATGTTTACTGAAGTTTAACTGTGCAAAAACCAAATCGGTGGTAAATGAAATAATCCAGTTATTTTCAATGCAGCCTTGGAAGGAGACGAGTCCTCAAGTGGAGGGACGCTGGGACAGTCAATTCATTGTTCAACTTGTTTTTCTGCTTTTACATATTCTGTCTTCTGGGGATCTTATCTTTAATAAGTTATTTAAAGTTATTGTTCTGTTGTGTGTAAAATGCCAGAAACTTTCAACAAAAACAACAACAATCTTATTCAAGATTAGAAAATCTTTATGCAAAGTAGCACTGAAAGTCTTAATTTAAATTAGCTCAAAGATAAATTCATCAGTGGTGATCTTTAACAAGACATTTAATACAAGAAAAACATTTGAGTCAACATTTTAACTTTAAGCAACTTTTCAAAACCCAGCCCAGGATCCATCCACATCTGGAAGGTGATTTATTTTGACTTCTAAATATCCCTCATGAATTACTGAATATAAAAGTACTTGAATGCAGATTCAGACACAGACACAATCCTCTCCTGCTCAGCCGAGGTGCGGACGTGGTCGTTCAGTCCGTCTCTTCCTACAAAGTTAGTTTTGATTTAGTCTCAGTAAAGATTTTACACTTTGACAAGTTTCTATGTAAACAGAACATTCTTAACAACTCTGTAAATAACATTGAAATTTCCCTTTTTGAAGTGCACAGTTCTCATCCACAAACTTCAACGTGTCAAAAGACGAATAACATTTGTAATAACAGTAAAATCAACAACTACTGGACTGTGATCATGACAGTATTTTGATAAAAGATGTTTTAACTCATGTTATGAACTTTTTCAGCTGCATCTCAGAGACATTAAGAGCTTTAGTATTCTGACATGAATATTAGAGAAGCCCCATAAAAACAGCAGCTGCACCCCATTGGATGCTGGGTGATGTCGTTTCTACATAAATAAACAATTAAGGCATGAAATTAAATTAGAAAAATTAAAATCTGATAATATTAAACAACATTAAACAAAAGAGATGTAAACAAAAACCATGGATTAGAAAACACTCAGAAAATAAAGGATTACACACAGTAAACACCAGGTACAGGTGTAATTCAGTGAGTCGGGACAGAGGGAGCTTCACTTCACTGTAAAGAATATTCTTATAATAACACGGCAGAAGTCACAGACGACAAAAAAACTTTTTACCTTTTTAAACTTTTATACTTTGTCAGTTTTAAGATGCACCAACAAAGGAGCAAGAACATCTGTCTGCAGCTCAGAGGCCAGAGGCCGGAATGTTGAGAATCTTTAAAAAGTTATTATGATCATATGTTAACATGCATTTTAACTTGTGAAATTAAATGCAAGAGCTTTTTAATACCATATCTGATTGACTTTTAATACAATCATACTGCTAAAGATGTAAAACCATTAGGGACAATTATTCATTAAGTTTATATATTTATTATCATTCAAATAACATTTGATCAGAACTTCCAGTTAACAGTAATTCTTAATAATATAATAAATCCCTTGATGTGGCTGT
Organism: Hippoglossus stenolepis; assembly: GCF_022539355.2. NCBI lineage: Eukaryota > Metazoa > Chordata > Actinopteri > Pleuronectiformes > Pleuronectidae > Hippoglossus > Hippoglossus stenolepis. Next base: position 1,977,251 of record NC_061486.1, on the reverse strand, counting down.
TCAACTGTTCATTTAAATCATAACTAACAGTTGAGCTCACAGCCGCCGAGAGAAAATGTGAAGCCTGGTTCTGTCCACAGCTTGATCACATGATCACTCCCTCAGAGGAGTTTACCCTCACTAGTAAATGTGAATATGTTTAGGCAGCACAGACGTTGAGACAGTGAAGACCTGCTTCCACATGGAGTCGCTGCAACGTTCACTGACGTCCAGTTCACACCAAACATTATTTTAGTCAGATTCCCACTCCGACAAATGTTGGAACTTGCTGAGTCCCAGATCGGAGCCAAATCAGCGTTTGATCGGCATTCGACAAATGTAACGCGTGAACTCTTCAAAGACTAAAAATTAATACGATTTGCAGACAAATACAGCCAATCAGAGAACAGGATGGGGTGAGGGTGGTTAGACAACAGACATACTAGTCGGGGGTCTCCTGGTGAAGATGATGTCGAGTGTGACCTCTTGTCTCCGGTCAGTCGTACAGAACTCCAAGCAGGTCGTGTGGTGGGACCTGCACAGGAACCCTGTCCTCTGAACTTGGCAGAAATCTGAATCCAAGAGTCGTGAGTTTGATCTGAATCAGTCCATCGATGGACACATGGCAGCAGAACTGACTCCACGCTGTGTTTCTGTACACGCAGGTCTGACTGTGGACCTGTTGGACGAAGAGGTTGGAGTGTTAGAGGTAGTCATCCTCGCTGGACGGCTCGTCCTCGTCGTAGTTGTGTTTGCGGGGGTGATAGTTGCTGGGGCCTTCGCCGGGGTCGTCGCTGCTGCCGGCCGAACTCTCCCCGGAGACCTTTGACCCTTGGGAGCTATTAGAAGGACTGCGGCTCATCCTCCACAGCTGGTGGGCGAAGGTCCGCCCCCAGCTGCAGTGCTGGCCTATAGGGCGCAAGAGCCGGATGAGCTCAGCGGCCTCCTGCCAGTAAGAAGTTCACTTGCTGTGGCCCCGCCCAGAGCGCTGCTTGTTCATGGTGGTCAGCATCTGACTGATGTAGGAGGTCAGCAGGTCGTCCATCTTGTAACCCTGCAGTTGTCATGGAAACACACGGACACAACAGGGATGAACAACGTTTTTCTGGGAGACTTCACCTCATTTGGTGTTTTGACGATAGTGAACACATCAAAATCTAATCTTGCAGAATATAATTCATATCATTTCCTGCTCATATGCTCGAGTGTGAGTGTGTTGCTACCCCCTACCAGTGAGGTCTCACACAGCAGTTTGCTTCCTCTGACCAGGTTGCCGATGGTGATGTGGAAGTAGGTGTTCCCACTGCTCCAGTTGGAGATCTTGGTGAAGGGGTGTGTGATCAGGATGTCCTGCACAAACACACACCGACACACACAAACAAACACACACACAGTTAAACCTCCAGGCCTCTGCTGACAGAGTGTGATGACTATTTCAGTGGTTAAAGAAAGTGCATGCTGGTCATTGTAGGTTAAAGTCCATTCCACCCTCTTGTCTCTGGTATCTGGACTCTGATTCAAACACAGACCTTGGTCTTGGGGTCGATGAGACTGACTCCATGTTTGTTGATGGCGATCAGCAGGATCTCTGGGTAGTTGGGTTCTGTGGTTTGCTAAAGACAAGAAACAGATTGTGTGAACGTCCACTGATCATTTATCAGGTGTTATGTGTGTTTTATATTGAATATTTGACAGAAAATCTCAGGTGTGTTTACCTTGACCTCGAAGAAGGCGGAGCCAAAGGTTGCCCATTTGTAGATAATCTTCAGGAACATCAGTTTGGCCTCTTCCCTGGACTTACCGGCCTGTTTGTTGAAGTACGCCACCACAGACTGGAACACACGTGGAATCAATCAGGAATCACTTTATACCAAGTCTTGATTCAGAGCAAAGATCGAGTACGTTTTGTTCGTGTTTAAATCTAAAAAGAAACTTTACATGAAGCTTGTTGAATATATCTGAGGATTTCTTCTTTAACGTATGAACGACTTGAGGAACCAGTATTATTTGTATATTTTGAACTTACGAAAACATATTTAATAATTATTTAAAATAGGTAATAAATCATTTGACTCCAGTAAACATTTAATATCAGTTTTGTTTGGAGTTTTGCAGATTTACTCTTTTCCAGTCATCCGGAGACATCTGGCGAATCAGGTCCTGGGGAACCAGCTCCCGAAGCATCTTGGGAATTGTAGGAAAGTGAGATTTGTCGTCTTCGAACTTGACGCGGTAGATGAGCGCCGCCAGTTGGAAAACCTCTTCTCGTGAACACTTGTGGTAGCCACGCAAGTATTTAGGCAGCTCCTGACATAAATACATTGATCACACAATGGTTCAGTTCAAGTGAAGTAGTAATACGAATCATTTCAGAACAGCTAGAGAGGATGATTGTGTTGAATTAGTGTCACCTGTTCCTTGAGACTGACCTGGTAGTAGTGGAAGATGGAGTCTGCGAAGGAGTCCTTCCCTGGAACTGTGCTGGTCCACAGCTTCTTCATGAAGAACACCTGGTAGGTCAGAGAGGGGACGATACCTGCGAGAGAAGAAACCAGCGATTAACCTTCAAACTCTGGTGAAATATTAGTTTGACATCAGGTGCAGGTTTGTTCAGTCAACATAAAACTCATGATGTTTGTGTTTGAGCTTTTTCAATACGTTGCTTCTTCCTCCTGTGTGTGGAGCGAACCTGAATGAACAATAAGATCAAGTGTCTGTTCACAAGTCAGTTAAAAACAAGACAAACAAGAGAAACACTGAAGTTGATCTGAAAACTTTTCTTCTGCCACAAACAGACGTGAAACAGAAACTGGAACCAACCGTCTTTCACTGGTCGAGACTTCTTGATCCAGTCGGTTAAATGTCGGACAAAGTCAAAGAAGAAATCTCCCTCTGGAACACTGATCACCTGCAGAACACAGTAAATCAAGTTATTAAACATAAAAGTCATGCAACTGAAAAGGTTTTTTCCCCAACAACCCTAAAAATATTGAACAATCTTTGACCTCTGACCTTGTCTGAGATCTTGACGAAGAGGCTGAACCCTTCAGGAGATTTGAGCAGCAGCCGGGTGGAGATGTTCTGACAGAAATCCTTTGCCTTGGTGCTGGACTCCACCTCGAACGCCTGCAGGTTTCAGACAAACACTGAAACACTTCGTACAAACAGCCTCATAGTTTATCTGCGTCTGTGCGTCGTACCTCATCTGTATCATCGGGGAAATAGACTTTGTGGAAGATCTGCGTTGTTTTATGCTGGATCGCCTCCACCTCCACCAGGTGAGGGGGGTACTTCCTGGATCCGTTACTGTTACCACGACGACAAGGACAAGTTAAAGGTACTGTGGTTCAGAGAAAATGAGAAGTTTCCAGCTTCAAATGAGTTTTCACCTGTTTTCTGAAACAAAATGCCTCAAACCTTGAACTTTCCAAAGCTCCAACAGTCTGATTTTATTTGACAAAAGTTTTTTTTTCTTACGGCAGATGAGATTATTGATTGTGATTTAAATTCTTAAAATCAAATCAAAGTCTGGACCTTAACTTGTAGATGCAAGACGTCTACCGGAGGTTTCAAGCTTCCATGTTTTACACAAATATTTGACTCGTTTTTAAACTTGTTGTGTTTTATGCTCCTATTTGTATGAAGATTCAAGCTAAATACAGAAGATCATTCCTCCTGCAGCCTTCGCACACTCTGCACTTACATCACTCAAACATAAAAGTGCCAACTAGCAAAAAATCTTTTAATCGATCAAGTCAAAAAATGTATGTTAAAACAGTGGAATTCAACATATTGCCTCTTTTGTTGTTTTTAAAAGATGCATGATCTGATCTCAGGTGTAAAAGTCCAGAATAATAATCTCAACATTAAGGAGACGTGTGATGCATGTTTCCCTGAGAACAGACTCGGGTGTAGTTTTACCGTAGAGCTTTGTGCAGCCTCTGCATACAGTCTACAGACAGCGGGTGGTGTCTCTTCGACTGCAGGAAGCGCTGGATGTGAGGCAGCAGCACGTTACTGGGAGGAAACAGACCAGTGCACAACCACAGCAGCTCCCAGCCTTTCTCCTCACTGTACCTGCAGGAGAACACAACTCACACTCAGCTGCTGCGCACACATCACACTCAATGATTAATAAACACTGAATGCAACTAATGCTGCACAGTCCAATTAAATTTAACCTCATTGTTTTAAATCAACATGTTTTCAGTCCATAAAACTTTGTGTATCACTGTTTGCCAGGTTTAGTGTGGACTCTGTCAAAGATCTTTCCAAAGAGCTCAAACCAGACTTCATCACTGAGTATGTCGACTGGTGCTGGCGTCGGTTTACACACTTGACGTGGTTGTCAGTCAGCTGCTTGAGGATCTGACAGTAGATCTCGTCTTTCAGAGGTTCGGCCTTCAGCGCTCCCTCAAAGATCTGGTCCGTCAACTCGTTGACTGAGCGCGTCCGTTTGGACGGGTAGTCGCCCATGTACTTCATCACAGGTGCAACAGACGTCAAGGAACAACACAACCGGCTGAGTTTAGATATAAATGACAGAAAGTACATTCAGCTACGTTTTGTATCGTAGTTCTGAGTTTAGTTTTTGTAGCTTTAACTATTTTAAAGTTACGATTTCACTTTCTTTTTGTAGTAGGAAGTAATTTAGTAAAATATAACAATATCAAAATTATAACACGTAACACATCAGCTTTGTTAGGGTGGGTCCAGTTACACAGGTTCAACAATGAGGTTTAGTAAAGTCTGACCACGTTATGTCATCATCAGGCCTCAGAAAACATCAAGTGTGTCCCTCTGGCTGTTTGAAGGATATCGATGAAGGACATGCAGGCGTCCTGACTCAGCTCCTCGTGGTTGATCACCTTCTTCAGCAGCGGCAGCTTGAGCGGCTCTCTGGTGCAGCTCCACAGTTTGTCCTTCCCACGATTCTTAGTGACCATCACTCTGCTCAGGGTGTGTTTGGGAGGAGGCCTGAAAGAAGCAGGTTTATTAGTGACACACTGACATGAGACACGTTGATCCTGAACTTTCTCCCTCCTGTATTAAGTCCTGCACATCTGCATTTAAAGCATCTGTTTAACCTTAAACCAGCAGCTTGATGAAAGTGAGTCTGATGTGTGAGTGTGAACATGAGAAAGTTTCCTCCTTCACTCCCTGAACGTCTGTTCTCTGTGACTCTGCTGAGTGGGTTCCATCTCCTGAGAGAAGAACTGACTGAGAGTCAGCTTCAACTGTCACAACCAGCTCCAGGTGAAGAGTGAAGCTGAACTGAGATCAGTTAAAAAGACTCAGAAGTTATTAACAACCAGAGTTTATCTCCAATATTCAGCAGGAAACTGTTAAAACATGAAGAATTCTGAACAGAGTTTGGTGGATTTGTTCAGGAAGCAGAGGATCATGGGTAATATCCAGTGTTTCTGTGTAAGTGTGTGTGTCTCTTTGTTTTGTGCTTGTGTTTGCAGCATGTGTACATCATTTATGTTCATAGTGTGTGTGTGTGTGTGTGTGTGTGTGTGTGTGTGTGTGTGTGTGTGTGTGTCTCTGTGTGTGTGTGTGTGTGTGTGTGTGTACCTGAAGTAGTCGTAGGAGAACTCCTCCAGTGTGTAGGGTTTCATTCTGTCGTCACTCTCGGGCAAAACGAGCTGTGAAACACGAACCGACTCCTGTCGCTGGTCCGGTGTCATGGTTACCAGCGCCTGATTGGTTGGATTACAGCAGATTACATAACATTCGACTTGACGGTTACTGTCTTCAGACAAAATGGAGAAGAGTCAAATGTTGTCTGATTAAATTTGATCAGAGGAAACTATTACATTAGTGTTTCAACACGTTTTCATTGTGTAAGAATAACAATGCTTGTCCCTTAATAATTTAATCCATTAAAGATTTTTATGTGTTTGGGAAAATAATAAGAATTTATGCTTGAACAGCTTCTGTGTTTTTATTTTGTTTAGCGTCTGTAATTGTATTTTACTGTGTTGACTTCAGACATTTTATTTCCTCTCACCACTATTTCCTGCGGCGGTCGAGCCATGGTGGGCAGGACATAGATGCAGTCAGCCGGGAAATCTCCTCTTTGATTGGTTCGCTCGTTGACGCCGTGCGCCCAACCAGAGTTGAGGACCTGCTCGCCCGTGTCCTGGTCCAACAGGATCAAGTCTCCCTTCAGGAAGCTGAGGAACGTTGACTCCTCCCCAGCTGCAGCAAAAACAAACAAAGAGCAGCTTTACTATTCATTTCATCAACACACAACACACAGCAGGGTAGAAACCGTCCTCTGTGGACTTACTGGGGTTGGGGTTGTCTTGTAGCGCGACCACGAACTTTGACCTCTTCCTCAGGCCCTCCAGGAAGGTCACCACCAGGTCACGGATGTCTTCTGCGTTGTTGGAGGTGAACGTGTACTCTTCACCTTTGATGGTCGCCAATGTGAAACTCTGACCCTGCAACTTTCCTCCGCTGAAAAATAAAATGTGCTTATTCACGACAGATACATGCATCTTCTGATTTGACGTCCCAGCATCAGTGAACAGAGCTAGAGAATCAAACTCTAATCTATTTACTACTTCTTGTCGATCAGGGGACTACAGCTCCCAGCATGCCTCACCTGCTGCTGGACACTGCACTGATTTCTGGGAAGGAGAGTTCCAAAAGGACCTGCTCCTGCTCGTCTACAAAATAAACTCCGGTCCAGTTGACGGCCACGATCAGGTCGTTTTTAGGCAGACTGGGACCTGAGAGCAAGAAGAGGAGGAGGAGAGAGAGGTTTTGGGATGGTTATTGTTATGGTTACTATATTATATATCATAGTTATTTTAGATTTCCAGGTGAAGCTACACTCCTGATCAGTTGTGGATGGATGACTTGTAGAGGTCATAGACGTCACCTGAGAATTTGAAGGCTTCGTAGAATCGAGAGAAGAGCAGAGGCCACTTGTGACGAGCGAAGTCGACCACTTCCTCCTTCACCTTCTGAGGGTCAAACCTCTTCTGGGTGTAGATGCCCTGAGCAGAGAGAAAGAGGGGGAGATTATCATTATTGTTTGAAAAGGAAAAGAAACATCTGTATTGTGTCTCTGCAGCAGATGGGGTCACATGCACTTAAAATTGTTATTTCCATCAAAATAAATGCAAACCTACTCACATGTAACCTCTCACCTGCATCTAGAGCTCATTGAAAACTGTTAAAAATGAAAATACTGTCCTGCTTTGGTTATTTAAGCGAATTGATAATATTGTTGTTAAACCTGGATTTGATTTTAGATGCAGCGGTTTGTTCTTGTGCTGTGTGAAACATCACAGCTGTCTTATGGTCTGGACCAAAGTGGTGGAGCGACACACTCTCTCAGGCCTTGCTACAAACAGCTGGTGTCTGTCTGGATAAATCCACGGGGCCGACATGGACACACATTGACCCAGTGACCAGCACCTTTTTGTGGGCAGCCATGATGAAATGGGCCCATTTCTCCACGGTCCTGGAGGGGCTGATCTCTCTGTCTGGGATGTAGGAGGGAATGAGGCTGAGCAGCCGCTCCAGAAGGACCTCTGAGCCGTAGTCGACGTAGTACTGCTGAGAGGCCAGTTCTGCCAGGTCCTCCTGAGGAGACAGAGCCAGAAACACTGACAAGTTACATACTGACTTCATATAAACAGACATGACAGTCGTACATTCACAAAATGTCAAACAAAGGACAAAACGAGTTGAATGCAGTCACCTTGTCGCAGCGGTATTCTCCAAACTTGACGCCCCTCACAGTTTGTTGGTAGATGAGGTTGGTGGCGACCAGGTCGTCGCCGGGGCAGTGCCAGGGCGTGAAAATCTCCTTCCTGAAGAACAGCCTCCAGGGGGCGTTCCTCTCCTGGGCTCCCTGCTCCTTCGCGTACTGCTCGCACTGCGACACGGCGTCCATCACATGGTCGTTCCCACTGCCTAGAGAGGAAACCTGCAGGAGGACAAGATGCATTTACTGCAACAATGAGTGAAAATCATTTTAAATGTTCATAACAACCCATTAATAAACTCTCGTTTTAGGAGCAGTCTTCAAAAAGTAGTGACATTTAGTCTGATCTTCACTTCTTCAGGTGTCTGAGGGGTTAAAGGTAAAAGCAGGTTTGGGTTCGAGATCCTCATCTACCTTGTCAAACAGAGCGATGTACAGTGAGAAGCCGAAGCGGTCTTGCAGGTTGATTTTGTCCGACAGGGCGATGCAGAGCTCCTTGGCTGTGGTGGCGGAGTCCGTCAGCAGCGTCTTGGTCGTGCCGTCCATGAACGTCACCGGCAGCATGATGGGCTTCTTCGACTTGGTGGCCTTGACGTAAATGAGCTTTGGTTGATTAGTGTTCAAACACAGCCGCAGTGTCGTTTATCACAGTTTATTAGTAACATATCTCTGCATCTGCTCCGTCACTCTAACTGTTCCTCAGACCTGGAATACAAACTACTCTGATGCTGCATTTACTAAAACTTCTAAATCCTCTTTTCAAACTTTTTACCTAAAAAACTTACAATATATTTGACCTGCAGTATGTATGTGTGTCTGTGTGTGTGTGAGTGTGTGTGAGTGTGTGTGTCTGTGTGTGTCTGTGTGTGTCTGTGTGTGTCTGTGTGTGCACCTGCAGCTCCAGCCAGGACGGAGGTTGTGTTCTCGTCCCGTTAGCAAATGTCCGTCTCAGCCTCTCTTCGCAGTACGGAGCGTAACCCGGTGGACCGCTGCTGATGAAGTTCCTCAGGTACTGAGTTAAAAAAACAAAACAATTACGATACAGTCGGATCAGGTTGTTCACAAATAGAAACATCAAGCTTCTCTCACAAAGAGGATTCCCCCTGTTACCTGTGTGAGTTTGTTTTACACGTTAAATGGTGAATTTCTTCTTTCTATGTATAAATACAATAAAACAATGTTGGATGTTCTGACCTTGACAAACTTTTCTGTCGGGGCGAAGCAGCCGACGCACAGAGAGATGAGGATCCAGCCTCGAGCGTGAGAACTCTTAGACGGGTTCTGACTCAGCTGCTTACAGATCTGACAGTAGATCTCATCCCTGAGACACACACGCACACACACACACACACACACACACACACACACACACACACACACACGCACACACACACACGCACACACACACACACAGTCATATTTTATTATTAACAGCTCTATTTACATTGACAGACACACGGTCAGGGAGTGTGTGCACGTCAGTGTTCACCTCAGCGCTGGTCTCAGGATCCCGTTCCCGATGATGAAGTGAAGTTTCTCCAGGTTCGAGGTGGGCCGGTCCTCCAGCATGCTGTTGCCATGGACACCGTACTCCCCATCATTAAGGCGCTTGGTGACCTGTGAGGCATCGAACTGTAAATGTTCTCGATCTACGACAGATATAAACTATAATCTTCCCCCGTCTCTTTCTCCATCTCTCACCTCCTCAGTGATCTTGGATTTCTTCTTCAGCGTGAGCGACACCAGTTTGTGTCGGACGCTGTTCTTCTTGTGGCCGTCGGCCTGAGGCGTCTGAGGAACAGAACAAGAGACAGCTCATCGACCAATCAGAGATGATCCTGCACATATGACACGATGTTTGAGCTGTCTCTCAAGATGACAATAGTAAGGTCAAATAAAAAACCCTGATGAAGGTGAAAGGTCAGGGGTCACCAAAAACATTTCTATTCATCCTCTGTGGGTAAAAATCTGAAGTCAGTTTTATTTCATACTGAGATGTTTGTCATTATAGAAACAAGGCTGATGAATGAGACTTACAGACGTATGTGTTATAAACTCAGACTATATGAATGTTCTCCTCTTCCTCACCTCCCCCTCCCCCTGCAGCGCCTGCAGCTCCCTCTTGTACGTCTTCTTTCCCAGCGTCTCGTAGATTTTGGTCATGACTGGGATCTTCTCGCTCCCGTCGCTGATGGCCGTGTGGTACTTGGGCTCCGGCAGATCTCCCATGAACCTCAGCACTGTGATCCACACCGCCAGAGCAGCCTGCGCCGTGACAGGGAAGATTCATGGAGTTGATCAGGGGAAATATTCAATAATCTAATTATTGTTTGACCAAAGACTGTGCATTAGTTCTAGGATCTTTGACAGTTTTTTTCCTGTATTGTACCAGCTGGTCTCCCTCGTCGTCGTGGAAGAGCAGCGGCTGTTTGAGAGGTCGTCGGACGTAAGTGTGAGTGGTGGTGCCCTGGAAGTAGGTGGCGGCAAACTTGGCGAACTTGTACTCCGACAGATCTTCTTCATCATCGTCCTCAGGCAGAGGAAGAGCTTCGTCCAGATCCTCCACCTCCAGCTCTTGATGGCTTCGCTCCAGGTCCTGAGGAGGAGACAGAGATTTTAAATCCTTACAATATGTATTTATCATTTTAAGATTTTTTCAATTCTGTGTGTTTATATATGTGAAGTTACAGCCACATTAATTTGTCTTCACCTCGAAGCCGGCAGGAGCTTGTCCCTCCTGCCCCGGGAAAGAGTTGGTCGTCCCCAGGAAGCCGAACATCTTGTCCACCATGTCTGAGTCGTTGACGGGCTCCAGACGAGCTTTCTCCATCTGCTCCACCATCTCCTTCTTCCTCCGAGCCTCCTCCTTCTCCTTCTTCTCCTGCTCGGCGTCCTCTTTGGCCAGCTGGGCCAGACGCTCCTACAAAATAAAGTACGTTAGTTTAGGTAGAAAAGAGTGATAATAAAACTCATTAGCGTAACCTTCTTTGTGAAGTGCAAGTAAACGTGAATATGCCGTTCTTGATGAACGCTCACTTGGTGTTTGCGTTCGGCCTCAGCCTTCGCTTTCTTCGCAGACATCTGGTTCCTCAGTTTGGTCTCTTCAGCGAGACGCATCTTCTCGGCCTCCAGCCTCCTGCGGTACTGAAGGAGAGGAGGAGATGGAAGCAAGACGTCCATTAATGAAGAACAGCAGCTGGTGAACGACACAGGCCCCAGACAGCAGTGTGTCTTATTAACGTCTCAGTTTAGAATCAACACGCTGTCAAATGGAGACAAATGGAAATAATGGCGGCAACATTCTTTTGAGAAACTTTTGAGGATTTGGGAAGATAAGAATAAAAAGGATAAGAAATATATAGGACTATCAAGAAAAAATACAATATATATGAGAAATAAAAGAATGTCTTCTTTACCATGCAGTGTTAAAAAGGCATAAAACCTGGATATTTTAATGCTTTTTACTGATAATGTTACTTGTGGATTCAGATAAAGAATTCAAAATGTATTTGTACAGTGAGCGAAATATTCGGATTATAAAAAAATCTATATTGTTACAGATTAATTGCAGAACTCATTCTATATTTATTTAACTGTTGGACGGTTCAATTCAGTTTTATTAAGTGTGTTTAATATGTCAAATGTTCATCTATAAAGTAAATACAGCTGTTAATAAATAGTGCTGTAATGTAGATCAGATAATACGTAAATATTACTGAGGAACGTCTGGAAATAAAGTAAATAAAAGGTAGTTCATTTCAATATTTTCAAAATTAGATACAAAGGAAGTCTAAGTAATATTTTTTCGTAAAATGTGAGTACATTTTATACCTAGGGTGAAAATTGCCTGTAAAATCTACCTAAGTTATTCTGTAAAAATTACAAAGAATTTCTGTTTGGAAATTGTTACCGAGCTTTTTTTTAAGTAAATGTCAATCCAGTTTCCATTTACCAAAGTAAAAGTAAAATATAAAGTGGAGCAGAAGAAAGGAGCAGGACATGTAAAAGCTGAAATCCTCCGTGTGTCTGCACCTCTCCCTTCAGCCTCTTGTACAGCCGCCGGGCGATCATGCCTCTGGTGTAGGCCTGGATGGTGATGACGGCCCACAGCCGGTGCCTGAACGCCCGGCGCACCAAGTAGCCCCGACAGCGCCCCTGGAAGCCCGTGATCCGCTGACGGGCCACGTGATAGGACGCACACAGCTTCCTGGAGCGAACCAGAGCCTGCAGGCGAGAGAAGCCGGCTCGCATCTGAAGAGAGGGAAGGAAGAGTGTGAGTGAATGACTGCACCTCTGTGCTGCATCATGGATCACCATCATCCTGTCATAACAAAGTTATAATCAAACATGTTCGTGTGATGTGCGGATCCTCACAGCTCCATAGTTCTTCCTACAGTGATATCCTCTCCATGTTTTCTGGATGAACACGGCTGACTTCCTCATCTTCAGGAAGTTCGACCTGATGACGTGAGATTTGTCTGATCAGTGGTTAGGACAAGGACATGTGGACACAAAGACACAGACAGGTTTTCAGACCCACCTGTCCTTGAAGCCTCGAACCACCTTCTGGATGAGGATGACCTTGTCAGTGATGGCCTTGTCTCTCTCGATCTCCAGCAGCATGTCGTGATGATCCTGCACAGACAGAGACAACTGATAAATAACACACACATTCTGCTGCTCTGCTTCACATAACTCCAGAACTCATCCCCTTTATTTAACTCTTATTATTATTTACATGAACTATAGCAAAAGGTTTTAATTCATCTACTGCTGCTCGCACTAATCCATGGATGTTGATCTGTTGCCTCTGACAATCATTTAATCATTTGACTGTGAATTTTGAAAGTTTCCTTCTTGGGATAAATTAAGTTGAATGAAACTTAAAGTTCAGCATTTTCCCTGACAGGCTTTAATCTGGCAGCTTGTTAATGTGACGTATAAATGAACACAAACATCTGAGGCTCCATCTCCTCCTCTTGTGATCTGTCCATCTGACCTCTGACCTGACCACTTCCTGTCGGGGAAGTGTGGGCACTGCCCCACCTCCCCCCTCTGCACTCTACCTCCTGTGCTGCTTCCTGTCCAGCTGAGCGATGAGGCCGGAGAGAGACGAGCCGAAAGCCTTCAAATATTTGTTCTGTGTTAAACTTTGAACTAAAGACAGATCAACAGCTGCAGTAAGATGTTATAAAGTGTTTGTTATCTGGAGGCCAAAATAACAACAGTTCAAACTCAATAGAGCTCATTTCTACACAGAGGCACAACAGGCCCCTCAAAGTTAATCAAGCTGCACCTAATTTCCACACAATGAATTATTCTCTGGAAAATCAGGAAAATGTTAAAAACATCCTTTCTCACAATGTTGAAGAAATTAAAAATGAACTGTGTTCTTCCCTGACGCACAACCTTCCAAACAACCAACCAACAAACACCCGGGGGTGAAAACACAACCTCCCTGGTGCTGCTAAAGAAATAAAAAGCACAGACAGCTTCAGAACATGAAAACTAAGTTAAATGTCAAACATCGTCGTCCACATATGTGAAACTCCTCACGTCTGCTGTGTCACGTGTTGATTCACGATCACAATATGAACAACGAGCTGCGGAAACACAACGTTTGTTCACAGTGTCCCAGAGAAAACAAAGTGCTGAGCTCGCTCTGGTTCTCATTCCACCTCGGGGGAAAGAAATGACACGGTCACCATGGCAACAAGCTGACGGATGTGCCTTACCAGCGACCTCTGACCTTAGGATGACATCTGCCCTCACATGGCGGGAAACCGACACACACACACACACACACACACACACACCTACACATTCACACACACATACAGACTTGTAGTGCATAGTCAAGGTTTTAAAGATTAGAAAAACACACACACACACAGACCCACACACATACACACACACATACACACACACACAGACGCACAGAGCTGGAAACCAAAACACAGTACTTCCTATCAGCAGAGATGTGAACTGGAAACAATCACAGCAGAGCTTCACTTATTCAAAACATATTATTTAAAGACTTTATTACTTTTATTGAGCAAATGAGACACGAGGGAAACCACATTAACTGTGAATGTTGTTTTTCATTCTTTCCTCTCTGATATTTGCTCCGACAGCAAAGAGCTAATAAGAGTTATTCTTCTGTGGGACAGGTTTTCTTTTCTGGTGCCCAAAGATCTTATTGTTTAACAGTGTTGTTCATGAGATTACGTTACGTTATAAGTAATAATGTAATGTCAAAGTACCTTGAGGAAGATCTTTGTCTTTCCCATCTGCCAGTCGTCGTCTCGGCCGAGCACCGCCACTGCGATCCTCTGACACGTTCCCCTCAGGTCCTCCTGATGGACAGAGACACAACGACAGGATGACACTGACAGGACTCACACACACACACACACACACAAACTCACATACACACAGCTGTGGTCACACCGTACCTGTTTATACGCCGGTTTGACTCCGGGCATGAGGACCCTGTAGCGATCGACAAATTCCACAAAGGTGTAGCGGATGGGATATCCTGCACGACGGATACGAATGGTCTCCATCATACCCGAGTACCTCAGCTGACGCACACACAGATCCCTGTCAAATAACTACACACACACACACACACACACACACACACACACACACACACACAGGAGTCACAGGAGGCATTTGTACTTTTATTATAAGAAGTAATTACTACATGTACACAGTTAGGATTTTAAATAGGTTTAAAATGTTTTCATATTGTTACACTGATATTCTTTCTGAAGTAAAGGATCAAAGTACGACTTCGATCGCTGCTGACAAAGTGGTTTTACTCTCAATCCTTGGAAAGTGAAGCATTAGAGCGAACGCAGACACTCACCATGGATTTCTTGTATTCGTTGGGTTTGATGCAGCGAACGAAGAAAGGCTGACAGACGCTCAGAGTCCTCATCAGCAGCTCCAGAGATCTTTTAAACTGACTGCTCAGAGTGGGCGAGCGCTTCCTGGTCTCTGCTCCCTGCACACACACACACACACATACACACACACACGCACACACACACACACACACACACACACACACACACACACACACACACACACACACACACACACACACACACACACACACACACACACACACACACACACACGCACACACACACACACACACACACACACACAGAGTAGAAAGTGTCAGGGTCAGAAACAATGAGGAACTCTCTTTTTCTCTTCCTGAGCCGTGACACTAAACGTTTTCCTCCGTCCTAAATATAAAGTCTTTGTCTTGCTGACGTCGCAGATTCAGACTTGGACGTGAATCAGAAGAACAGAAATAAAAACTGTGTCAAGACGATGGAACTTTATTATTAGTCCATTAATTGAATAGTCAATCAATTCACCAGCAGTTGCTTTTAAAGCAGAAATGTCGAGTATTCACTGATTCCAGCTTCTCAAATGTGAGCATTTATTATGTTTAATTCATTTGAATATGTTAATAAACTAAATATATATTTGTGTTTCGCAGTATTGGTCAAACATAACAAATAAACTGGATAATCTCCTTGATTGTGAGAAACAATTATGAATATTTTACAGACTAAATAATTGATTGATTTAGAGAATAATGGACAGATTAATCAACAATAAAAATAACATCCAGTAATCACCTTACTTTAACATCTACAAATGAAGACGTCCATTTAATAATATCTGTTTTCTCATAGGAAGTATTAACATCATGATAATAATAAAGACAAAGTACCAGTAGAACCATGTAGAAATACTCATGTAAATGTTCTACCTTTAAAATCCTTTTTATCAGCTACTTACACTAATTAACTCTAGAAACTTTATCTTAGTTTCAACAAACACTGGCAACAGGATGTACAGTTAGCCTAGCTTAGCACAAACACTGTTAATAGGTGGATCAGTTAGCTTGTATATATAGTATATAACAATATATAGGTAGAGGCTTTACGTAAAGCTCACTGGTTATTCTGTCTCCTCCTTTACTGGATATGATTTTACTTTTTCTATGTATTTTATTTGTATCTGTGCTAAATATAAATTGAATTAGTCCTGAATTCATCACATCAGATAAAGAGCAGAGAATGTTTCTGCTGAAACTATTTGTGCTCATTGTGAACTGTGCATGTCTGTGTGTGTGTGTGTGTGTGTGTGTGTGTGTGTGTGTGTGTACATCATCCGTTACCATGGCGACATCAGCCTGGAAGATTTGTTTGATGAACTTGTTCTTGGACGAGTGAACCAGCTGGATGATGTCTCCGTATAAAGTGTCTCTGTTCTTTTCCAGGAAGCCTGCAGGACACACACACACAGACACACACACACACACAGACACACACACACAGTTGCGTTATGTGAACGTGAACCTCGCGATGTGTTTGAACACTGTGACGATGGCGAGGAGCGACTGTTAACAAAGATGGCGGCTCCTACAGAGGAGAGTGTGACTGTGCTGCAGCATCAGTTCCATCAGGAGAACATTTCTTTATGGAAAGAAGAACAGAGAACAAGACTTTTCTCTGCAGGTGTTTCAGAAACAGTGAGACACGATGACGGACACACGGTTCATCCGATCGTCTGTTGATTAATGAAAGTATTTTTTTGCCCTTTTCCAATCAGCGACCTACCGAACCTTCCCAGGAGAACCCTTTGATCCCTTCCTGGTGTGCATGACGTGACACTGACCTCTCGTTTCGTAGAAAACCACTCCTGCAAAGTGCTGGATTCCAAACTGAGTCTCGTAGTTGTTCTTTGGAGGGATGTAGTTTGCGTGGAGTTTGTGCTGAAAGTTCAGTTTGTTCAACATGGTGGTGTCGGTGCCCTGCAGGAGACACAACCACAGAGAAAACACATTCATGTGATTGTTCTTTTCTTTAGAATCATCCAGCTGCTGGGCGTGTTCACTGAACCTTGGGGAACTTGCTCTCCTCGTCGATGAGCGAGATGATGTTCATGGGTTTGATGGCGATCATGTCCAGGGCGTCCTGGTTGTCGGTGAACTCGATGTGCTGCCAGTTGATGTTCTCCAGGTTGTACTCCTCCTGCTCCAGCTTGAAGACGTGACGCACGAAGAACTGCTGCAGGTTCTCGTTGGCAAAGTTGATGCAAAGCTGCTCGAAGCTGCAGGAGGAAGAAGAGAAGAGAAGAAGACTAAACTCCTCAGGTTCAGAGGAAGGTGAGAGGAAGACGTTTCAGTTTGACTTGAACTGAAAGAGAAGCAGCAGCTTTAGTACGACTTCAATTCTGGTTCCACAGAGCGACAGGAGGCGAAAATTAAAATCAATCTGATGTCTGTCTGTCTGTCTGTCTGTCTGTGTGTTTTACCTGTTGACAGTAAAGTTCTCAAAGCCGAAGATGTCCAGGAGTCCGATGGAGCGTCTGATATATTTGGGCTGTGATGATGGAGGCTTGTAGATGGCGGCGTTGATCTTCTCCACAATCCACACAAACAAACGTCCATAAATACCCTGCGCACACACAGACACACACACACACACACACACACACACACACACACACACACACACACACACACACACACACACATGCAAGTCAATCACACCACAAAGGGTCAATAATGTGGAGATAAAATATTATTGTAAACAAAGATTTAAACATAGTTGTTTGTTTAGTTGGTTTTAAAGGACACACACTGTGTAAATGATTAACTAATCTGATTATTTTATCTATATCTCTCATATTTAAGGTCGTACATGATAATGTGTTGAGTTTCAGGCTTTAAACTGATGAGTTCATTGACAAATATTAATAATAATTAATTATTTGTTTCACCTTCACGAAAGCGTCTCGTACGTCCAGAGCTTGTTCTATACTGAGAGGTGTGGAGACGGTTTCTCCTCTGGTGATCAGAGTCCGACTGGTGATACAGTTCATCAGGTCCTTACTGTCCACCTGAAGACACACGCACGCACACGCGCACACGCACACGCACACACACACACACACACACACACACACACACACACACACAGAGTTTGAGTCCATCCTTCATCCCACTGGTGCTCATATGGAAGAACCTGACAGTGACACACAGCTGATGTGTGCATGTGTGTGTGTGTGTGTGTGTGTGTGTTACCTCCAGCAGTGTAGCAGCAGTGGTGAGGTGAGGACATCGGACGACCTCGCAGGCGTCCAGGTTGTCGTACGTCCGAGCTGCAGGTCAAAGGTCAAACAGAGCGTAAACAAGAGGTTATTTAAAGGAGCAAAAGAAGAAAAAAACAACCTGAAGCTATAAAAGAGGGTGAGAACAAAAAGGACAAGTTCCTCCAATCCCAGTGGAAGTTTTTCAGACAGACGAAGAAACAAGCAGCAGAAACTTTTTGACACTTTACCTTCATATCTGAGGTTTCCCATGTGTAAGATAGCAGCCAACAGTTTAGAAATCTCCCCGTTCTCTTTGTCTGTGAACATCAGAACCTGCAGAACAAAAGGAATGTGTCAGTGTGTGTGGTTTGTATCAGTGTGTATTTAACATTAGTGTGTGTGGTTTGTATCAGTGTGTATTTAACATTAGTGTGTGTGGTTTGTATCAGTGTGTATTCTACGCAGTGGGTTTGTATGTGTATTTAATAGTGTGTGGTTTGTATCAGTGTGTGTATTTAACATTGGGTTTGTCAGTGTATTTCATCTGTGTGTGGTTTGTATCAGTGTGTATTCTACGTCAGTGTGTGTGGTTTGTATCAGTGTGTATTCTACATCAGTGTGTGTGGTTTGTATCAGTGTGTATTTAACATCAGTGTGTGTGGTTTGTATCAGTGTGTATTTTACATCAGTGTGTGTGGTTTGTATCAGTGTGTATTTAACATTAGTGTGTGTGGTTTGTATCAGTGTGTATTCTACGTCAGTGTGTGTGGTTTGTATCAGTGTGTATTCTACGTCAGTGTGTGTGGTTTGTATCAGTGTGTATTTTACATCAGTGTGTGTGGTTTGTATCAGTGTGTATTTAACGTCAGTGTGTGTGGTTTGTATCAGTGTGTATTCGCAGTGTGTGTGGTTTGTATCAGTGTGTGTTTCGTCAGTGTGTGTGGTTTGTATCAGTGTGTATCCTACGTCAGTGTGTGGTTGTGTACCTTCATGGCCGAGCGGATGTTGGAGTATTCCTTCAAGTCGTCTCGACCGTCACACACTGTGCACTTTCCCTTCAGAGAACAGAAAACACAGAGTCGTCACTTTGACCTTTGACCTGTTCCCTCTCCGTGAGGTCGATGTAAAGATGAAGAGTTTGAAACTGAGATCCAAACATCTGAGGCCACTTTTCAAATGGTCTCAAGTTGCAGCTGCAGTGGAACGGATCAGTGACAGGAGCATCACTCACGGTGGTCAGGTAGGTGAAGTCTGTAGCTTTGCTCAGCCCCAGTTTCTTCTTCTCCTCTCCGGTCATTCCCCTCAACATGCAGTAGAAGATGTGGTAGTTCCTCTCGTCGAAGGCCTGCACAGTCAAAGGATTCAACCAACGACAAAAAGGGGGAAAAGTGAATTAACAACTGATCCTCCATAGTGTGTGAAATATATACATTTATTTATTTATATAAAATATGTATTATTCATACAATATACCTGATAATATATTAACATATGAAGTGTTATTTACAGTTTAGTATAATCATTTCTTCGGTAGATAAACACTATTTAAACTCGGCTTTCAGACCAAGTCCCAGTCAATCCCTGGTTAACCCAGACGTGTGTAAACAGTTTGGTGTCGTACCTGTCGACACACTCTGGATTTCTCCAGCAGGTATTGTTCTATCTTGGCTCCTTCGATGGCTCCTCTCTTGTTGAAGTGGATGTCGATGTACTTTCCAAAACGAGAGGAGTTGTCATTGCGGATAGTTTTAGCATTTCCAAAAGCTGCAAGAGAGACAAGAGAAAGACACTTTAACTATATACTACATATGTAACACATTAAGATGACACACTAATGTATACTGTGTGTGTGTGTGTGTGTGTGTGTGTGTGTGTGTGTGTGTGTGTGTGTGTGTGTGTGTGTGTGTGTGTTCCTACCTTCTAGTATAGGGTTGGCCTCCAGGACCTGTTGTTCTATCCAGGAGTGTTGACCACTGATGGCTGCCAGGAACTGAAGGATCAGCTTGGTGCTTTCTGTCTTCCCTGCTCCAGACTCACCACTATCACACACACACACACACAGACACACACACCAAAATACACAATAATACACGTGATATTTGTTGAGATGTTTCACTGTTAACCAAAGTTTTGGGACCAAGCTCTTTCCTACCTGATGATGCAGCACTGGTCGCGGTTGTTCCTCTGCATGTTGAAGTAACAGTTGTCGGCGATGGCAAAGATGTGAGGCGGCAACTCTCCAATCTTCTTGTTGGTGTAGAGGCGAATCTGGTCGGCGGTGTAGATGGGCAGCAGCTGATACGGGTTGACGGCCACCAGGATGGAGCCAGTGTATGTCTGCACACACAGGAAGGACAAACGTGTGAAGGCTAATTGTTTCTAACTTATTGCTGCTGATGTTAAACCTCAATTTTGAGCTAGTTTGAAGATTTCTATGCCAGTGATGTGTAAAGCTGGACAGCGGGGGAGCTCAGATGTTGCAGGATGACAATGAGAAGGTATCAGAGTTCGCCACGGGAGAACAGACGGCCATGTTGAAAAGAAATCAACATGCACTCAGGCTGCAGAGATGAGCTTCGTCACAGCTGAGCCCGACTCACTCACATTCAGACACTTTTTACACTCGATAACATCCAGGATTTCTTTTCAGTTTCTTGTTCATGAGACATTTAAAACGTGCAGAACACATGCAGGTTAAAGATTCAGCTAAATACTGAAGATCTCTGTTTTTGAGGCCATGCAGCTGGTGCATTAATAAATATGTGCTCTCAATACATCATGCATTATTTTCCAGGTGAGGTCGGATCTCTCTCCGGTCATGCTCGACGTCCAGGAGCTGACTTACCCTGCCACCACAGTTTGTCTTCACAGGAAACAGGAAGTAGGAAGTGAGGAAGGAGGAAGGAAGTGTGACATAAAGAGAGAAGTAAGAAGCAAGAGACTGAGATGAGAAAAGAAAAGCAGCCAAAGGTCGAAGTCTGAGAAAACTGGGTTCTTGAGATAAGAGTGTAAGTGAAGGTCATTGAAGTTAAAGGTTTAAAAAGTTCAGATAGTCCTTAAGGGGTCAAGAAATATGTTTTTAATTAATATTTGTATCCTTAAATCCACCAGGTCATCGTGGATGTATTTATGCTGAATGATTTAAACATCATGATCTTTATCTTCATAAGAAACAGGTGTAAATGCAGAACCCAAGTGCATTCTGGGTATATTAACACACTCACGTATATGAGCTTTTCTCTGTATCTGATGAGCAGGTTCCGCAGAATTCCAGCTTCGTTGAGGTCTCCGAGCCGGATCATGTCCTCCACCCCGTGGATGGAGGTCGGGTGCATTGGCTTAATGTTGGTGGCATTCTGGGGGGAGATCCAGTGCTCCTGAAGGGTTACAGAGGAAATCAATATGGGCACACTGGTTTGAGGACACTCTTTATCCAATACAGCAAATAAACACAAAGGTTTCTTTATTGCAACGTCTTGAAAACGTCATCTCTGGACTTTTGAGGGCAGGTGAACAGTCTGGATCTGGCTCCTATGATTATCTATCTTTAAAGCTTCATATTTTCAGCATTATTTCTACAGATTATTATTTAGCCCTGTCCTTGTCTTGATGACTCTTCAGAGCTCTTCACAGTGCGTGTATGTGCTGCACTTTCTACCAGACACTGTGGCCCCGCTGTCAGGGGCACTTTGGGGCTCAAAGTCATTTGGGCATGCAGAATGGGGGAGACCGGGATCGCACCACCGTCCTTTTAGTTCAAGGACAACCCACTCTACCTCCTGAACCGTGGCCGCGCTAAATGTCAGAGCCGAGGGCAACCAGCATGTCATCATGATATCCGCTGTCAGCTCTCTGGAGGAACACCAGAGAGACCTGCTGAATGTGGTCTCCACAAAGCTGGACTGTGTCCGAGCCATCGGGCCGGAACACGTGCAGAACATTGCTTTGTTTGGATCCAACTCATGATTATTGGACACATGCACGCCTGCCTGCTCTGGGAGCATCTGGGGCTGCACTGACAGAACAACACTCAGCTCCTGGACATTGGCAGCGTCGTTAGAACGTAGTTTATACAGTTATTTTGAAATGTTACAGGTCAAATGTTTGATTACTTACATTTCCCTCATCGTCCAGCACCTGGATCTGTCCCGAGTCACAGAGTTTGACCACCGCACCGATCGGCACCTCAAACTCTCGACCGGTCTTCAAGTCCAACCAGACATAGTCGCCCTGGAGAAAAAGAAATCAAGGATTAAATCTAAGAAGCATGTCAGGATTAAAATCATTTGAAAAAGAAGAAGAATCATAGTTTTAAATCAGTGTCAGAATGACAACAATCAGCACCAGATGCAGAGAGGAACCGGCTACATGAAAGGTTTCAAATGTAATGTTTATTTTACGATCGGAGCCATGATTATAATCCATGTCACTGCATCGATACCAGGCTTAATGCAGTCTGGAGCCGTGTGAACCTTTTTAACTGGAGTCTGTGAAATAAGGTCTCATACGCTGTGTTGACCTTTACCTCCTTTACTGTGTTTATTGGAGCATTAACACTCAGCAGGGTTCGTAAATCAATTCTGGCTTTTAAATAAATGGTGCAGTGTGAAAAGGGTGAAATGAACCCAGGATCATCAGACTCCTCCCGTCTGGACACGTCTGATGCGAACAGGGAGGACATCTAACAGCAGACAGTCGTTACGTAGAAGAGCAGAGGAAGGTTAGTGCCATTAAATGCATTTAACAATGGATGTAGACTCTGGATCTGGAAAGTGAAGCGTCTGAAACATGTATTCTCTGAAATTACCAGTAGAGGGCACTGGTTTAAAAGAAGTCAGTTTCTATAGAAGAAACTCCACCCCCACTCCTCTGAATATGGTTACTTCTGGTTTCAGAAAACCAAGATGGCGCTGGTCAAAATATCAAAGTGGAGGCTTCAGAACAGCAGCTCACAAACCAGAAGTCTCCAAACTTATTCTGTAACAAGTTCATGATATGTCCTTAACTTTAACCATATCAATCAAATATATAATTTGTATTATCCATATTCACAAATCACAATTTGCCGGATCGGGCTGAACAAGGTGCGATGTTCTCAACCCTCGACAAGAGCGAGGAAAAACTACGTGAGTCTAAACACACACACACACACACACACACACACACACACACACACACACACACACACACACACACACACACACATTAAACACAGTTTTCAGATACGTAATTATGATTTGTGACTGGTGTAATTATTTAAATACACAGTTATGTAATATGAGATAACAAAGCTCCTCATGCTCTCCCTCACACACACACACACACACAGTATTTAACGTATGAAACACACACATGTTCTTCGTCATGATAACCCCCTGAGTACAGACATGTAATTGTGACTCATGAAACACACAGTGTGGCAGCGTACCGGCAGCAGTGTGCTCTGTTTGGTGGCAGTGTTCACGTTGCGTATCAGAGCCCATTTGGCCTGGTCCTGCTCGTACAGCTCCACATAGTCCCGACGCCGGAACATCTTCACGTGCACAGAACGGACTCACACACGTTTTCCAGTCGTCACTCTGACATGAATCAAATATCCACAGCTACAGGTGGAAACATGTGAAATCTGATGTTTGTATTATTTCGTCTGTGTCGTCTTAATACACACGTGTGGACAGCTTCCAGTATCCATGTATAACATTAACTACGTCTCAGGTTAGTTCCTCGGGGAAGCCGGTGAATCTGTCAGTAAAAGCACTGAGATGCTCCAAATCTTCACGGTTCAGCAGCTTCACTTCATCACTTCAATTCCAGCAGATCAGTCACACGTCACCTGTTTCTCTTTCCCGGGTTCATCTAGAAAAAAGTGATCTTAAAACATATCAGAACCGGTCTGATACCAGACATGTGACGTCTGACGGGTTCCCACAGAACAGCATCCTGCTCTGGGACCTTCTCCACGTTTCCTGTCCAGTCTGAACTGTCTGGAAAATGAAAAGTATCTGATCCAGCCTCCTGGTTCAGGTCAGTTTCTGTAGTAACAGTTCCTCCTTCTCTCTCTCTCTCTCTCTCTCTCTCTCTCTCTCTCTCTCTCTCTCTCTCTCTCTGTCTCACTGTCCGTCACACTTTGTTAACACACAACCTCCCCTGTCGCCCATGGCAACAAGATGTCACTTCCTCGTCAGGTGTGTCCCAGGGGGTTGGATTTCTGTTTCTGATTTCTGTTATAGATAAATATCACTAGATATACGACTGATGCAGGTAATGCAGGATAAAGCATGTTTCCTATCTGAGGAACACACACAGTATTATTATTAAAAGAAAATATAAAACAACAACAATTTAATACGATGAATCTTTCAGGATGGAAATGGTTCATCCTCTGCGGACCATGCACATGCAACAAGCCCTTAAAAGTACATAACAGACTGTCCACTGTTTTCAGTTCAAACTCGACTTGCTAGTGAGGACAGAGGACAGAGGACGGACCGACTGACTGACAGACTGTAAAGACAGATGGACGACATGACAGCTCCACAAAAGTGAAGCCAAAGCTTCCTGACTGCCCCCTGGTGGCTGGCTGCAGTATAGATCATCAACCCGGCCTCCTCCATGTTAGCGTATGGGGCATAGACCAAACTTAAAAAAGTCAAAGTTGATTTCTGATATCTGAGGTTGTTCTTCTCACACTCATGTACGTTCACGTGTTCATGTTTCTGATGAGTTTGGATTGAATTCGTTATTTGACGCATTGAAAATGTGGTGAAACTTCCTGATTGACAGCTGAGACTGACGGCGTGTGTCAGCAGGACCTGCTCGTGACTTCTGGTTGTGTGTGTGTGTGTGTGTGTGTGTGTGTGTGTGTGTGTGTGTGTGTGTGTGTGTGTGTGTGTGTGTGTGTGTGTGTGTGATAACTCGTTGTTTGAGTGTGTGTTGCATATTGTAGATGTCAGGTTAATTAAGTAAATTCTCCGTCTGGCAAACTGAGCCTGAACATTACACCACCACGCACCTGTCACCACACACACACACACACACACACACACACACACACACACACACACACACACACACACACACACACACACACAGTGGCAAACTATCAGAAGCCACATGTTGAATAATTTAACACGGAGGATCTGTTTGGTGTCTGTCTTTTTCTCTCCTCTTTTCTTCTTGTGCTCACTCTTTCTTTTTCTTCATCTCTTTAACTTTTCATCCGATCATCCATCATCTAAGTTCCTCTTAACTCAGAGGAGAGTGACAACAAGACAACACTGCAGTCAAAGAGCATTTCTCACTGTTCATGTTGCCTGTTTCCTCCACATTACTCCACAGAAAACTAAAATACACTGTTCCTGTTATATGATGAATAAAAGGTATAAACATTCATATCTTCTGTGAGGTCAGAAGACAGAGTTCAGGAGGAGATATTTCACGATCTGCAGACTCCTGCTGATGAACAGTCCAACATATAAAACCCTTTCCAGTCCTGTTCAGCAGCCACAGTACAAACAACTAGAGGATCCCCTCAGAGAGCGCTCACCTCCGCCAACACTACACTCCAGCCAGATTTTTATTTGGATCTCCAAATAGAACACACTCATGAATATCAGTGCCCTAAATATGTCTGATTCTTTTCATCAAGATCCATGAATTGTTCTGTGAAATGTTGAAAAACCAAACCTGGGCCCTGACCCGGATTCAACTCATCCTTCCACCAAGTTTCATGGAAATCGTCCTGTACTGAAAACTAAACAAAACAAACGACAAACAGACGAATACACAACCTCCTTGTGTGAGGTAATAATGTAGCTGAAGCTGATTAACGGAACCAAACAGGGGGCAAGTGGCAAACCTTCCCAGTGCCTTGTTACTCTCCAGGAGACCAGTCGTATGACAGGCAGCAGCCTACAGACTGCAGATGTGGAGGGAGAGCGAGCGCTGACTGACATCCCTCAGCTCAAAGGACCGGGTCACACCAAACAGAGCCAAGGTGAAAGTAGGTCAAACCTCCAAAACGCTCAGAGACCCTGTGGCGAGACTCCACAGATCATGGACCACGTCCTCTGTCGGTGCCACTGGGTCCATTCACTCCCTAAAGGAGACAAACAACCGCCCTAGAATGGATACGGCACTGGTGTGTTAAGATATTACCCATAATGCAGTTCTGCAATGTATGAAATCACCACATTCAAAGTGAATGAGCAGCGTCTAAGCCTCTAAAGCATGTAAGTCCACTGTCAGGTACTTGTTCTCATGTTGTAGAGATCAACACACACAGGCAGGAGTCAGACGGTCGGAGGAGATCTGCTCATCACATGTGAGCTGGAATCTGTTGAGGTGAGAGACGAGTGAGACTTCGATCTCCATCAGTCTCACGAGCAGCAGAAAGTTGATTTCACTGTGTTTTCAGGCTTTTTACAGACGTCATTTAAAGATCAATGAATCCCTTCAGGCCAAATAACCAGACACCAAGGGCAGATGCAGACGGTCGTGGGGGAATTCATGTTCATGACCCACAAATCCAGCCAATAGGGGGGTTGGTTTTCAGCCCCATGGAGTGACACGGTTTGAGGAGAACACAGAAGTCCTCTCTTCATCTTTATATCACAACACTGGTCATGAACTCAACTGTTAAATCTGCTTTTTAAATTGTTAAAGTAAATGATCCATCTGAGCATCCAAGCAGCCAAGATTTAAATAGAAACCATCGAATAAACTCTGATGTGTGGACCTCAGACTTCATGACGCTCAACATTTGAATGCAGGATTTTTGCTGAACATCTAATAAACAGGACAGATTCAGCACGGCTGCTCCTCACTGAGCACCAACGGGCCTGAGACGTCGGGGTGGTGTGTGTTAGCGCTGATGTCATGTCCACGCAGCCTGTGGTGGACGGGTGTGTGTCCTCATCGTCTCTCTGGTCAGGTTAATAATTCAGGCCAGACATGAGCCAAGGATTCACTTACGGCAGCGAGTGTCACTCCTGTGTGAAGAGGTAACAAACTGCTCAGAGGACAGATGGAACAGCAGCCGGGGTTCAAAGTTAAACCCGACCACGACACGTCAGCTCCATCTCTGTCATCTCTGTAAACCCTGAAACTTAACATCAAAGTAATGTGCTGTTTATAAGTTGATGTGTTAGAAAGCAGTTGACTTAGAAAGAATATGTGTTGATGTGTGTTTGAGTTATTAAAGCTCAACAGCGTCGTTCTGTAAGTAAAGAAAATTGTTTTTTGAATAAAGAATTTGATTATCAGCCATAATGTTGTAATCATCTGAGTTAGACTCGATGTTATATTCTCCTGTAGAAGCCACAATGAAGCCGTATGATTACAACTGTGTCAAGAGAAGTACTACACCCACGAGAATCATGTCGGCTACGTAAACGTTACTGGGTCACAAGTTCATCGATTGATCTCGAAGCTGAAGCTCATAAAACCTTTAATGAGGATTTTCTGAAATGTCAATTTAGAAAACTAATGAGAAACTGTTGCAAAGTGCCGCCTCTTTGTTTTTGGTCTCCACCACCTCCTGAAACATGTGGCCCTTTAGATGAGTTCACATGTTGGTACAGTAGAGAACATTGTTTCTGTAACAATATCACAGCTGCTTTAAAAATACATGCTGTCATATCAGCGCGTCATCATCAATTATCCTTCTTCCTCTCACCAGATTATTTGATTATCACTTTAGAAATGCAGTTGAGTCTGTATCGCTCGCCCCGTGTCATAGCTGCAGTATCTTGTTTCTCAGTGTGTAAAAGGTTTACTACAAGTAACACAAGCTGTCTCCAGGGTGTAAGAGGACACTGCAGAGCACAGCTCGCCACTGAGCAAGGCACAGAGTCTGTCTGCAGGTACGAGTCTGCTCTCTGCTGGTGGAAACTCTACAATCCCATTTCTCTGCACTGACTCTTGTTCTTAAACAACATTTGAGTTCGTTGAAACTGAGAATAATCCAATTAAATGGTGTTTGGAGGCAGACGACATTTATTCAGAAGCCGTATGATTGATACAGACACTTAGAGCTCAACTCATTTGCATTTAGAGAGAAAATTTAGACAAGTCAAAGGTCAGTGGTTGAGATATAGAGACAAACTAACCAGGCTTGAATAAACTGGTCCAATAAAACACAGAGAGAGAGAGAGAGAGAGAGAGAGAGAGAGAGAGAGAGAGAGAGAGAGAGAGAGAGA